>NW_027531536.1:1311004-1339299 GCF_008692635.1 Crocuta crocuta
CGCCCCCCCCCAGAAGAATGATATTAAAACTCTCTGGCCTGACACCTAAAGTCCTCCACAATCCATTTCCTACTTACCTACCTCTCTAATCTTATTTCCCGAAGTGGGGACACACTCCTTGCTCTCCCAACTGACCATGTGTGTTACGGTCTCCATGCATTTGCTTGTATGTTTCCTTCACAAGTTGTTCCTGCCACCAAGAGCATCCACCTCTACTCCCTTTATCTGAGTCCTACTTTTCCTTCTAGACCCACTTTGATCCCTTATTTTCCATATAGCCTTCTCTGTGTCCCCCCACCCTTTGGCGATTTGCCTTTTCTTTTTTCCTAAATACTGACAACAATGACGCTTCTGTAAATTGTGCAGCCACTATAAAACACACCATGAAGATTGCTCAAAAAAAAAAATCCTATGATTCAGTAATTCCAATTCTGGGTATTTATTTGAAGAAAACATGAACACTGATTTGAAGAGATATGTGCACCCCTATGTTTATGGCAGCATTATTTACAACAGCCAAGATATGAAAGAACCCAAGTGTTCATTAACAGATGACTGAATGAAAAAGATGTGGTGCATATATGCATATATCATGGGATATTACTCAGCCATAAAAAAGAATGAAATCGTGCCACTTGTGGCAATATGGATGGACCTAGCAGGCATTATGCTAAGTGAAATAAGTCAGACAGGGAAATACAAATACCATAGGATTTCAGTTGTGTGTTAAGATAATCTATTTTTAATTAAACATTAAAAATTAAAGTTAATTTTAAAATAATAATGAAGCTCACATTAGTATTCAGAAGTCTTGAAGTATCTATTAACTAACCATCTTGGTACTTATATAATCATATATAATATAAATATATAAATAATATATAAATAGTATATTGTATATATTACTATTAATATAACTACTAAACTCTTTCTTAATTAGCTGTGTATACAAATTGTCTATCTCTCAAGATGATAAATTTTCATATTTGTATGTTCGTTCCTACTGTTAAGGCCTTAACAAAGACCTCAAGCAATTTTAATTATAAAGTCTATTTTTTAGATTGTTTCTGATTTACTAAAAGATAAACTAATTGAACATTTTCATATTGAAAGCAACAGTATTGATTAATCAATAAATATAAATAAGAAGCTAATGAATCTGGGGCACTCTTACTAATGAGAGCATAATGAAATAGAATCAGAAGTATGAAATTATAAAAAGTCATGACAGCTCATTTTAGCTAGAAAGAAAATCTCTCATAATTAAACAGATTCATTAATTTTTAGTTCCTCAAAGGCACTAGGTTGACTCCAATCTGGTCTTGCATCAACATGTACCCTAGTTTCTAAACAGTGTCATGAATGTTAATAAGGTCATATATAAATCAAAACATGTTTTTATATTTCCTAAGAGAAAATATGCATTTAGAAAATGGGTTTAGGGGCGCCTGGGTGGCCCAGTCAGTTAAGCGTCTGACTTTGGCTCAGGTCATGATCTCATGGTTGGAGACTTCCAGTCCCACATTGGCCTCACTGCTCTTAGCACAGAGCCTGCTTCGAATCTTCCGTCCCCCATCTCTCTGCCCCTACCCTGCTCATGCTCTCTCTCTCTCTCAAAAATAAACAATAAAAAAACATGGGTTTAAAAAGAAGCTGCTAAGGGGCACCTAGGTGGCTTAGTCAGTTAAGCATCTGACTCTTGATTTTGGCTCAGGTCATGATCTCATGGTTTGTGAGATTGAGCCAGGAGTTGGGCTCTGCGCTGGGCTGGGCACAGAGCCTGCTTAAGATTCTCTCTCCCTGTTTCTCTGTCCCTCCACTGCTTGCACTTGTTCTGTCTTTCTCTCTCTCTCTCTCAAAAAAAAAAAAAAAAGCTCCTGGGGCACCTGGGTGGCTCAGTCAGTTAAGCATCTGATCTTGCGGTTTGTGAGTTGGAGCCCCGCGTTGGGCTCTCTGCTGTCAGCACAGAGCCTGCTTCAGATCCTGTCTTCCTCTCTCTGCCCCTCCTCTGCTTGCAAATAAACAAATAAGCATTTGGAAAAAAATAAGTAAAATAAAAAATAACTTTCTAAAAAAAAGTGCTAAAGTCCAATAATTTCTAATCAGTCTGATCCTTCACTTCTTCCTCTCTAACGGCATCCTTCAAAACCTATGGAAGATAGCATACATACAGTTGGTGTGTCTGTGTGTGTTAAAAGAAGAAAGTAAATTTGTCCCCATCTTCTGTAATTCCCAGTTCCCATCAGTCTAGTCTTTCATCTAGGAGCAGTCAATTTAACCAGTGCAAATTCTCCAAAGCTAAAGCAGAAGCCATATGTTTCCTATACTCTTCTTGGTTAGCTTCTGGTCACCAAGTCTCACCGCCTCCCCTTAGCGCTGCTTCCCCGTCACCCTATTCACCAAAAGCCCAGAAATTCAAGGAAACAGTAAACACCCTCCCTGAAAGGTACCTTCCTGGTTTTGTCTAAAACAAATGCAATCTTCTGTTTGGTATTTTACAACACCACAAGCATTCTTACTTAGATTAAATCATGGGTCTCCCTGGTCCCCAGGCATGTCTAGACATGACCCGTAAAGGGAATGAGATCCTTGGAGTTTCTCTGGTAACTACGGGCCAAGTCAACAGCAACCCTAAGAACAAGCATTCTTAAAAAAGAAAGACATTTTTCATGTTATTTTACTGTTTTTGGTTGCACTACCTGCAAAATGAACTGCATTTAAAAGAAAATCTATTTCTGGAGGCAATGCATTTTGATGACCTCTATATATGTTGTCTTTATTTTTTTTTAAATCATCTTTGAAGAAAAGCTTTAAAAATAAAAGTTTCAAGGCCTCTCCTGCAACCAATGCTTTGGACAGCGGCAATCCAGCTCAGGTAAGACATGTAAGATGTCACTAATGATCCTAAAACGTCAATCAGGAAGAGGTATTTAATATTGTATTGGGTAAAGTGACTCACAATTTGAAAAAAACAGAACTGCTTTTATAATTATGTCCTAACCAAAGCTTGTAAGTCTGCATGTTGTCAATGGAATGAAAGCTATTTCACTCCTGTATTTATTTATGTATGAATATTTAACTATAAAATACAAAATTGGCTCTACAATTAGCCCTAGAAAGTTACCCCTAATAAGCTCTGATTCCAGCATATGGCCCAGTATGGCTTGGTTTACTGTATGTGTTGAAGAAGTGTGAGGGATTTGTATAATGTGTTCTACAACACAGTGCCTCTCCCAGCCATAAGATGAATGCAAATTATTGTTAGTTATAAGTGACCTGTTTTTTGCAATTTAACGTTTTAAGTTGGTCTTCACAGTTACTGTTTCTGTACCATACATTTTATACAGTAAAGTTGGTTTCTTACTCTTCACTTTGCTGCTGTCAGAACAAATGATGCATGTGGCAAAAAATGTGCATTCATACTGAAAGATAATGCTATATACACTCAAAACTCATCATTGGGAACTTCTGGTGGTTTAATAGTGAGTCTGGAATTTGTTTGGAATGATCCAGATTACCTGCTCCTAATTCATGCTATTAGAGGCATCTATGAAACCATTTGCTGGGTTTAGGGAATCAGTCTGTAGCTGGGAAGTTTTCCTCTGTGGAAAATAACTTATAACCAAGCTTTTGGGGTCAACAATGAGTGTTCAATACCAGATGCATGAAAACCATACTGGGGTGGGGGGTGGCTATTTCCAACTGAGTTTATCCTTTCCTGACTCATTCACTCAAGGAAAAGATGGCATGGAGTAACTAAAGACAAGAAGTATTCCTGGAGGTCTCCCAGAAATCCTCTGTAACTGTCCTCTGTCCAGTCTATTCCAAATACACACATAAATACATCTACATCATCACGTGGAATTGTGAGAATAAGAAAATGTAAGCGGTCACAAGACATTGTCTCTCCTTGACTATCCAAATTGAGTCTTGCTCAGGAGAACTACTCAAGCCTCAGCTCCTCCATGAACCTTCCCTGACAATTACAGTTCTCACTGATGCCCACCCTACCCTCTTCGATTTCTGCCCAGTTTAGTAATGTATTATATACGCCTTGAGTGATAATGTGTTCACTTTGTGTTATCACCTAGATTATACATACGGAGGGTAGAACAGACGACCTTAGGTGCTGAATATATACCAGGTAATTAAATAAATATGTGAGGACCAAGCTTTGATCTAACTGACGAGCTGGCTGACTCGCTGTTTGACTAGATCCAACCCTCCACCTCACTGCATGACCCTCCAAGGCTGTGAGACGAACCCGAGGGGAAGGCAAGGGTGCGGACCCGGACTCTCAACGGCAGTCGTCCCGCATGCCAGAGGCCACCCAGGCCTATCTCCCTCTGGAAAATAAGAGCCTACAATTTGGTACCAGGCCAAGTTGTTTTCCCTGACGGAGATGGGCATGAAAACTGGGTGGGCGTGTGGGGCTTCTTGGGGAGGGGTAGGGGAGAAGGAACCCTTTGTCCCTCCCGCCCTATCAGGAAGAGAAACTTCTCAGGAATCTGTGCCTGGGTCTCCAGGGCCTCTTCCCCTGCAGGGACCCGCCCTCGGCCCCTTCTCGCCGCTTCTGCCCCTCCCCCAACCCACCCCACAGCCCCCGCGCCCCGCCCCCTCCGCCTCGGGGTTCCAGGGGCGGTGGGCCCGCCACGGCCACGGTCACTCGGCCACTCGGAGCTGCGGGGCGCACGGGGTTGACTGAGAGCGCCGGCTCTAGGGGCTGGGGCCTGAAGAGACGTTTTCTGGGGCGCACCGGACCCGGGAGTGAGGGAGGTGGGAGCCGGCCCGAGAAAGCGTGCAGGGAAGGACCGGGGAGGGGGACCTGAGGAGAAGGGCCCCGGGAGGCTCGGCGGACGGGCGCGGGGCCCTGGCAGCGGCCGGGATGAAGCCNTACTCTGCTGCTTACAATCACTAACTCCACTGCCATCAAAACAAGGCACAGCATCACCCGCCGCCCCGCGGGCCGGAGGACGCCGGCCACCCTCCGCGGCGAACGGCCGGCGCCCCCGAGCGTTGGGAGAANNTCCCGGGGAGACGCCGGCACCCAGGGGCGCGGCTGCCGCTGCGTGCGGTTAAACCGGGAGCCGCCCCGGGGGTCACGGCGAGAGCGGGCGGTCTCCTGCCAGGAGAGCGGCCTCTGGACAGTTGAGTGGCTTTCACGTAAGCTGTAATGGCTTCTAGACTCAGGGGAGCAGAGGAGCCGGCTACCTAACGCTTAAAGCTGTACGATGTGATCCGTTGTGCCTTTTGTTTTCAGTAGTAAGGTCGTTTTCACCAACCCACCAACTAAAGGGAGTTACAGCTGAACCCATGATTTGCCTATCACAACGTCTGGGGCACCAGCTTGGCGCTGCTGTGTATGACGGAAGTAAACTTTCCCCCCGCCTCTGTGAGTCTAGTTACTAGGCAGTGTAGTTAGCTGATTGCTAATAGTACCAATCACTAACCACACGGCCAGGTAAAAAGATTTGGCAATCATCCAAATGAGCTGCCTGTGCACCTCTGTGTTTGGAGGGGTGGGGGTGGAATGGCGAATATGCCCCATTGGCTATTAATAGCTTAGCCAAGAGAGAAATCAGTATTTTAGCTGCTAGATATACAATGTATAATCTCAGCATATATATATACACATACATATATATTTTTATAATTGTTCAATTTCCTTGAGGTGCTTAACCCCCCCAAAATTTTAGATATATTGGGGAATATAATTTTTCCTTAGCTGATCTATTGTTCTTGTATAGACTTGTGATGATCAACTTTTGAGCTATCTTTCCATGAGACTGTATGAACATTTTTGAAAGATTAAAAAGTGCCATCAGCTCGTAAGTTGTGGTTATTACCATGCGTCCCATTTCCTTGCCTGAGATTGGCAGTGGGCCATCCATCTCAATTCCTGCCATGGTAATGACGACTTTGCTGTTGGCCGAAATCATGAGATTGTTCATAGATTAAGGAAACCTCCCAGGAAAGTGATTCACTCATACTTAGTAATAATTTTTTTTTTTATAAGAATACATGAACGTTTTTCACAAGTTATTTTTCAGGAAGGGACCAAGTCCACACATCAGCTATAGCCCCTTGTTTTAAGTAATCATTTAAGACTCTTGCAGGACATGGGGCTTTTAGCTGGACTCCACTTAGGATCTCAATCCAGCTTCTTCCATTAGATTTTCCTTAAAGGATGGGGGGAGGGGACTACTTAACAAAAATTTTACACACAGGTACTTATCAGCCCACTCGGACCTCTGGGCTCTGCTAGGCTAGGGTGTTAGCCTCCCTGTTGGATTCTTCAGCCAATAATCCACATAGGGCGTGCTGAGCTGTGGCAATCCGGTGTGGAAGGAGGGGTGGGTTGGGGTGGTTGAGCTAAGAAATTGAAAGCTTTATTTAGAATATAGATCTATTTGGGGGATAGGGAGCTGGGTGGGAGTGGGTCCGAGGCTGACTGAGGATGTACAACGTTGAAGTGTTGTCCCACTGACTCCCAACAGGACAAGAAACGCCTCCAACTTGATGTTTTGACTCTGCTATCTGGACTCCCAAGGCTTAGACCCATCCGAAAGCTTGTGGCCCTCCAGACTTGGGCTTTCAGATAGCCCACGTGCCCGCCGCACCGCAGCATCTACCCAGGGAACTTAAGGGCTTCTGGCTGGTCTCTGCAGGGCAGGGTGAGAGGCCAGCAGAGGGAGCTTGGAGAAGCGTCCCGTGTTGCCATGGAAACGAAGCCAGATGGAGGTCACCCCTGCCTAAAGGAGTCGGTTGAAATTTGCCCGCAGGGATTACTTGTGTTCACGGGATCTTCGGAACAGGATTCCAACTTGGCCAAGCAGTTCTGGATCACGTCGTCGATGTATCCTACCAACGAATCTCAGCTGGTGCTGTCCAGAGGTAGCAGTCAGCGTCTGCCGGTGGCCAAGGCCTCCCGGGGCTGTGGGGTGTCTGGTAAGTGGCTGCCTCCTGTCATCATCACCAACCTGGAGGATTCCAGAGCCCCTCCCGGAAGTAACTGCAGAACTGAATTCTAAAATAAGAATCTTTCGCAGCCCTGGGTGGCTCAGTCAGTTAAGCATCTGACTTCAGCTCAGGTCATCATCAAGCCCCGTGTCGGGCTCTGTGCTGACAGCTCAGAGCCCGGAGCCTGCTTAGGATTCTGTGTTTCTCTCTCTCTGACCCTCCCCAACTTGTGCTCTGTCTCTGTCTGTCTCTCAAAAATAAATAAATGTAAAAAAATTAAAATAATCTTTCATTTCACATGTTTAAAATCCTATATGCACAGCTTTTCAAACTTCTCAGCAATCCTTCCACCCCAAAAGCATCACTGCTTTGGTATATTTGTTACATCTAAAAGCACATCTGAAAGTATCTCTTGGGTTATGGCAGCTTTTTGGCTAAACAGTATTGAATAATCTGGGGAAACGTTCACATGTTGACTGAATGGGGTGTTTACATAATCAGGTTCACACATGAAAGCCTCTGAGAAAGTTGAAAGCAGAATCAGTATTGGGAACCAAGCTCCCAGACGTGTAAGATGTTACAGTAAGCAGATATGGAAACTGCTATTATGCAATTTTTATAGGTCTAGAGAGCTTAAATACCTTTCGTGCGGTGGTCTTTCCAATAATTGCTTTACTTCCCCCTTGTATTTTTTAGAGAAAACTTACCTCCAGCCCTGTTTCACTGAGAAAAACAGTAAGTACCAAGTTTTATGCCTTTCAACATCCTGCTCCCAACATCCTGATTCAGAAATCAGGTAATAGGTATAAGGAGACAACTTTACACTTTGGCATAACTTTCTGAAAGCATACCAAAGCCCTGTCTCAGAGACCAGCCCATTTACCCAGAAGAGAATGCCTAAATTCCCCTACCACGTTGAATAGGAATATAGAAATTGGAAACTCTGACTGCAGATATGTTCTCTTCAGAGACCTTCTCCTGTCTCTGGACTCCTGTCTTACTCCTAAAGAGATTAGAGGTTCCCTTCAGCCATAGCCGGTTAATTCAGTCTCTGATTATTTATGAATCTGGTTTATAAAGTGTCAAGACCGTACATATTTGTGTCTCCCTTCCCACTCTATTACCTTTTAACATTTATCCAGTTTTATAAAATCAGGATAAAATTACTTCAGATTGAATTTGACTTTGTTTCCTCTAGAAAGCCCAGACGTCACTGCTGAAACCCTGAAGACTCGAGCATCTGAGGAGAAAGAAAAGTATCTCCAAAAGGTAGGCCAATATTTCAAGAAGGTCATCTGATTTTCATTAGCTATTATTATTTTCTAAATAAGTCCAGTTATTGGGGCCACTTGGGTGGCTCAGCTGGTCAAGCGTCCAACATTGGCTCAGGTCATATCTCATGGTTCGTGAGTTTGAGCCTCCTGTCAGGCTCTGTGCTGACAGCTCAGAGACTGGAGCCTGCTTCACATTTTGAGTTTCCCTCCCTCTCTCTACCCTCTTCCCACTCATGCTCCATCTCTGCCTCTCAAAAATAAAGACGTTAAAAGAAATTAAATGATCCCATTTATTCTTTTTTAAACACATGTTTGTAAAAATTTGCTACTTCTGGTAGGTCAGCTTGAGCAATTAGAGAACCTTGATTAGAATTATAATTGAGGATTTAAAAATTCTATTAAGTTTTGGCTCTTCTCAGTCTCTGCAAGAGCCCAGGGGTATATAGGAACAACAGAATCAGAGGGAAATGGGGGGAAATGGCCTCACACACTTGCCATCCAATAAATCCCCAAACCATACACAGTGCTCTAAGAACATTGTAATAACTGGAAAAATCAAATAGAAATGACTACCTTAATAGGTCAGAATTAACAGACCAGAGGATGAGTCTGTCTCCGAGAACCACGTTGACTAAAGGGTGAAATTGAACACATTAGCACAGTCAAGTCAACTGAGCCCATCTCTTTTTGGCAACATCCCTTATTTGCTTAAATGGCATCGGCACAGACTTTAACTCCGCAGTTAATACAGTGATTTATAGGAACATTTTATTTGGTTAATGGATAAGTTCCATTCCTGTAACGGCGCCTGCACTATCAAAGCAAAGATAGAAGATTTGTTTGGGCCTAATGTCTTTAATCATGGGATATCCTGGCAAACTCTGAAAGACTTATCGGGAATTCTACATAGATTCCAGAATAATGCATTTGAGTTTGCTGATTACATTAATTCGCTGTATAGATTTTTGGTGATGCTTCCAAACAAATGAGGTGATTATAAATAGTCAGCATTTTCTTTTGTCTGGAGGATGTTAGATACTGTGTATTTAAACCAAGATTTAATGGGTGGGATGGAGCCTAATTTTTAGTGAGGTAAAAATCATTAAATTCAACTTATTGCTCAGTACTTTTTAATTTCATTTTTGGAAGATACTAAAAATAAAAGACAAACTATTGTCAATTTTTATCATCTTTTACCAAGCAATTAAGATGATGTGAGTTACAGTTGCATGTGCTGCTAATGGACTATTTTTTTTTAAATATTTATTCATTTTCAAGAGACAGAGACAGAGCACAAGCAGGGGTGGGACAGAAGGAGAGGGAGACAACAGATTCGAAGCAGGATCCAGGCTCTCAGCTGTTAGCACAGAGCCTGTTGTGGGGCTTGAACTCATGAACAATGAGATCATGACCTGAGCTGAACTCGGATGCTTAAGTGACTGAGCCACCCAGATGCCCCTGCTAATTGACTATTGTATCAGTAATCTTAGAACTGGTTTCTTTGCGTCAGGTTCTTCTATATTAATTACTTAATTCTACAGGTATTTATTGAGAAGTACCAAGTGCCAAGTACCATACTAGATGCTGGGAATACAGGGAAAGATGTGGTCTGTGATCTAAAGGAGTTTACAGTCTGGTGGGAGACAGACAAAGATAAGAATTATGATACATCATTATGATAGATGTATGCACATAATACGGAGGGAACACATTCAGGGGCATCAAAATGAAGCTTAAGGAATCAAGAAATCTTCTCAAAGGAGCTGAGCTTCAAAGAATATATCTATTCGACCAAGAATATGCAGAACAGTCCTCCGTGGAGCACTAATTGTCTTCCTAAAACCCAAATCCAGTTATGCTTCTCTCCTTCTGTGTCATCGTGCTGGGGGAACAAAACAGCACAGACTAGGTGGCTTAAATGACAGAATTTTATCTTCTCACAGATCTCAAGGCTGGAAGTCTGAGACAGAGGTACCATCAGAGTTGGTTTCTGATGAAACCTCTCTTCCTGGCCAGTAGATGGCCAGCTTCTTACCGGGTCCCTGCATGGCACAGGGAGAGAACTCTGGTGTCTCTTCCTCTTCTTACAAGGACACCAGTCCAATCATTTTAGAGCCCCACCTTTACGACCTCATCTAACCTTAATTAACCTCCTGAAGGCTCTATCTGAGAATACAGTTACACATGGGGTTAAGGCTTCAACATAGGCATGGAGGTGGGGAGATGAACTACTCAGTCCATCCACCTTCTTCCTTTTTTTTTTCCCTTGGCTCTCCATGTCTGCAGGATGAAGATCAAATCCTTATTTAAGTTCCTTTTCAATCTGACCATAACCTAACCGACTTCTCCTACCACTCCTCCTCCTCCTCCCGTAGCCCTCCCCCGCCCGCAGTGTATACAATCTGTATAAATGCTTCACAACTGCTAGGCTAGGGCACACTCTGTAGCCCCCCGATGTGCTAGCAAAGTGGAAAATGGGTAAAATAATTTTTGCTGAACCTAAATAGATTAATCTGTGATCTCTGCCAAATTGTACATCAGCTCAAGTAGGTCTGCAATGCAGTAAAGAAGATTCTATTTGTTGAGAGTAGAAGAAGCCCAAGAAAACAGCAAGCCAGCAGGAAAGAAAAAGAATGTTTTGTGTTTTTTTTAATGTTTTATTTATTTCTAGGAGAGAGAGAGAGACAGCACGAGCAGGGGAGGGTCAGAGAGAGAGGGAGACACAGAATTGGAAACAGGCTCCAGGCTCTGAGCTGTCAGCACAGAGCCTGACGTGGAGCTTGAACCCACGAACCGTGAGATCATGACCTAAGTGAAAGTCGGACGCTTCACCGACTAAGCCACCCAGGCGCCCCAGAAAAAAGGATGTTACGGAAGCTATGCCTTGTGAGTACGTGGAAGAGCTTAGTTAGTGCAGCATAGTGCAGTGCTGTTCAGACAGTGCCCTGGTGCAAAAAGCAAGTGATGTAGTATCCATAATAGCCACTTTAGTGAGTATATGCCACGTGCTATAAACTAAGCTGAGCGGTGTACATGCGTCAACTCCTGTTCTCCTTAAAATAGCCTTGTGATGATTATCCCCATTTAATCAAACAAGGCGTAAATGATCTAGTTCCCACGAGTGGTAACTGGCAGAGCCAAGACTCAAAGCCTATATACTAACTTCTAAGCCCATGAAGCTCATTTGTATGATGATGATTGCTGGCCATGGCACTATTCGGGTATGCTGCCAGATAACCTAGAATTCAGAACTGTAGTATAAATAAAATGCATGTGAGAAACACTGTTGGCAGCCCTGTGAGATGATAAGCTGTTTCTTCAACCTGCAATGCACTTTGTGTCTCCGCCTAACATGCTCTTCCCCATTCACCTCCAAGACCCAGCTCAGGTGCCAGCCTCTCTGCCAGGAGGTGATCTAGAGACTAGCAGAATGAGCCACGTCCCCCTGCGTGCTCCTATAGCAAGTCATATACATCTCGCATGGTGTGTGTCAGTCTCTGATCCATGCTGTGGGCCTTTGCGTGTGTTTCCATCTTCCCCACCAGATTACAGGCATCGTGGTGTAGCGGACTTCAGAAACAAAGCGAGTATGGCAGTCCAACTTTGCCACTTACTATCTGCATGACCTCGAACAACCTATTTAACTGTGACGCTCAGCTTCCTCCGATAGAAAAGGAGGAATGATAAAAATGGCTGCTTCATACTGTTGATATAAGTCATGTGACACACCAGGTCGTAGTTTGCCTTCAACAAATGTGAATTCTCTTCTCCTCTATGAGAATAGAAGTCATTTCTTAGTGCTTAAGCCCAATGCCTTTCCAGTTATTGAAACACAATACCATATTTGTTGATTGAATAAATAAATGCATAATTGAATGAATTAATGAGTGAACATATGCTCTATACAATATTTCCATTTTGTTTAGCCTTTCCTACATATATCCATCTGGCAAATTTTTCAAGGCCGATAATTTTTGCAAGAGTACTCCCCAAAGCTAGTCTGTTTGCAAGTCTGCTTTCGGAGCACGTTAGCACATCTCTTCTATTCTCGGGTTTGCTTCTATCTCATGGGTCTCTATATGGTGGGAGGGAATGTGACTCCATGTAAGGATGAAAACATAGAGTCAATTTTTGGATACTACCGTTTTTCTAAGTCTGTTGTACTCCAACCGCTTTGCTGCCATCACCATTCTAGAATTTCTAGCTTGGTGACAGGAAATAAATGGCAGTGAGAGGTTCTTTTTAGCTAATAAAAAAATCTACAATGCTCTGTTTAATTTCAGAGAATCTTTATACACTGATAAGTAATTAATTACCTATGATTTTCATTTTAAAATAGGGGAAAAGTATTTCCTATCAATTCTCTTGAAGGTTTTTTTCCTTCTACTTTTTCCTTAAAATTAATGAAAAATCTAAAAAGTTCTTTTCCATATGTCTTAAAAGTACCTTCATAAAAGCTTTTTTTTTCCAACCAATATTGATTTTTTTGGTTGTTGAACTTTTTTAAAACTGTAATGTTATCCTCCATTTTGGAATATTCTCCAGGTATACATTATAAATGCTTTTGGTTAGTGGACAAAATGCTATTAATCACAACTACTATTTCTTTGATGGATATCCATGGCAGAAAATCAAAACCAGTTGAGTCTGTCAAGATTAAATGGCTTACTCTGCCCATAAAGGAAACCTTATAGACTATACTGGACTATTATTCTTCCTTTGAGAGTTCTAAAGTAGCCTGCAAACATTATAATAAATGAATAGTCAGCTAATTTTTTGAAATCATAAAACTAATTTGCTTTTTAGTTTTGCCACCTTTAAGAAAGCTCTTTAGCTGATTATCTCTTTTATGAAAAGAATTATAAATAATTCATTTTCTGGGAGAAGGAAGAAGAGATCAGAACAGTATTTTAAGGCACATAAATAGATGACTTATTGGAAATGTCCATCTGGAATCCGAGTTCTGACATGAGTACATATAAACTGAAGATTTCTACGAGGAAATTATTCATCTACAGAACAACCTCCCAGATATACTCTTTACAGGGGATGGGGTTTTAATCCAGCCTATCACACAACCTATAGAGCCAAGACTGACCCTAATGTAAGTCTTCCTCAAAAGTGAGCCTGCATATATATGGTGTTTCCGTGAACCCGAAGCAAATCGTGCCATGAGCACATTCTTAGGAGAAGAATCTAAGAAGCTTCACAATATTTTTATTCACTGAATTATGAAACAGCATGAAAGTGGAAAACCTTAATGTTATCCTCCATTATCCTATATTTCAAAGTAACAAGAGGGATGCTTATAAGTTTCACAGAGCCAGGCCAAAGATGTAGGAAATTTCTCACATAAAAGAAAAATTCTTTTTAGTGTCAAATTGATCAGAATTGGCTTCCTAGATAAACCTAGATCTTCTCAGTAACAGTGTTATCAAACATTATTTTAGTTTTGCTCTCCTGATTTAATGTAATATTAGCGAAGCTCCTTGTCCTCCATAAAACCTCAGGAAATGGTACATTCCTCCCTCACCAACAAAAGATACTTAGGCATTTAAATTCCTGTTCTTCCTAATTTGTCAAAAATTCAAGTGGAAGAGTCATAAAAATAGACTGTGCATTCACAGTAACAAGCAAATATTTTGGTAGCAAATGATAATTAAAAGATTACATAAATATGTATGAATTACTCTTATATCATCTATAGTACTACTTTGCTTTCAAACATTATTCAGACTTGGGAAACATTTCCAGTTGACAGATGAGGTCCCCTGCTAGTCTCCTTTGTGACTTCTACAGTCCGTGAGCACATACTTGGGAAAAGAGGTCAAATAGATGAGATTTGTGATCATATACATGAATTCATTGCCCAATACACAGCCCCAGAGTTGGACAGGGACATGTCCCAAATGCATGTTTTCCTCTTTTTTCCCAAAGATTTATATACTTTGTCTCTTCTATATGCATTCACCTTAAGAACAGAATAAAAACATTTTAACCCCTAAGATACACCTGGTCAAGAATCCATACTAATTATCTGCTTGTAAAACATGATTAAATGAAACTATTGAATGTAGGATGAAACACAAAAGGATTGTGTAGGTTTTAAAGTCAATGACAAGGCAAAAGTGGAAATACAGTTGATGGGACAAAGTCATAGTCGATGAGCATTGTATGCTTTCCGAAGGAAGTGATACCAGGAAAAGGCAGCAGATAGAAATTTGAGGTCATGGTGCCAAGGTTGCAACAGCATGTAAGAGAAACCTTGCCATGGGAATGAGAATACTGGGTCAGGAGTAGAGAATAATGCAGGACCACTGTCCCAGAGTATCTGGGATACTAGACAAGGAAATGAGAAATTGAACACAGAGACAAGACAACGTTCCACGTACTAGAGCTATAACAAGAAAGCAAAGTCCTGGAAGCATAAACCCTTCCCCCCAACAATCACATCACTAAACACTTGTGCTATTCCCACTGCCATACTCAGAAAACTATTTCAAAGCCATCAATATACAAGATAAACAAATTGACATATGGTATTTTTTGTAGGTTTATTTATTTACTTAGCACGTGCGTGTGCTGCTTGCGAGTAGGGGAGGGGCAAAGAGAGAGGGAGAGAGAATCCCAAGAATAATGCCACACTGACAGCATGGAGCCCGACTTGGGGCTCGATCCCACAAACTGTGAGATCAAGAACCTGAGCCGAAACCAAGAGTTTGATGCTCAACCAACTGAGCCACCCAGGTGCCCCAACCAATGGTAATATTTTTTTAGCCAAGCCAAAAAATGTTCAAAAATCAATTTACAGGGACTCCTGGGTGGCTCATTTTGTTAAGTGTCTGACTCTTGATTTCCAATCAGGTCATGATCTCATGGTTTGTGATGAGGCTCTGCACACATTGGGCCCTGCACTGGCAATGCAGAGCGTGCTTAGGATTCTCTCTCTCTCTCTCTCTCTCTCTCTCTCTCTCTCTCTCTCTCTGTGCCCTTCCCCTCCCTCCCAAAATAAATAAAAAAAACATTTAAAAATCAGTTTACAAACTGTTGTTCTATTATAGAGATGAACACCTAAATAACTTTTTAAGGAAAAGCATATTTTCATTGTTACCTTAATTCAGTAAATTATTATAGAAAGTTACTAGAAAGTTATTCACTGTTATTTAGGACAGTATATCTAAACCTTGAAGTTTTTCTTATAAGGGATACATTTTTAGAACACTGAATAAAAACAGAAAGAAAAAAAGATAGTTTTTAATGGTGGTTATAATGTTTTGTATATTACCTTCTCATTCTCTGGTGTTTATGACCATAATGCTGCCAGTAGACTTAATGTAAATGTTGGTGTGGGTACAGACACTTGCCTGTAACATGAGGTTGAATTGAACATTGTGTGGGGCCCACCCCACACAGGTAACGCTCTGTGCTGAAACGTAGAGTCCTTATGGGGCTGAGTCGAACTTTACGTAATGTTTGCCCAAAGCAGCTGAAAACTTTGTAGCCTTAAAAAGAGATGTAGGCAAGGTTAAGTGCCACAGCTGAAGAGGCAATGCCAAGTTCAGGCAAGAAGGGCCCAGCAAAGCCATCCAGTACAGTGAATCATGAGGACAAAACTTAGGAGAATCCGATTTGGAAGAATTGGGCAAGATTCACTCAACAGGTATTTATTGAGTACCTCTGTGTACTCGGCACTGTGCTGGGCACTGGAGTCCAATAATGGAGTCACCAACATGTTTTAAAGACACAAATTCTGTCCTTATATGAAACCTGCAGTCTAATCAGGGAGAGAGATATTTGTGAAGGAGTTGTACCTGATGTTAGGCCAACATTGAATAGGGCGGTGTTGATCCAATCAAGGGAACAGGGAGGATTTCCACAAAGACTAAACAGAGATTTGAAGGAAGAGTGGGCACTATATAAGCCAGAAGCAGGGGTGCTGGGAGCTTTGGGGGAGAGCACTGCAGACAGCAGAAGCAGCTTTGCAAAGACCCTGTGCTTCGAAAGGCATAGGGCATTTCGAAAGCTGAATGGCCAGCAGTGCAAAGCTTATGCCACTGTAAGAACAATGAGAAGCCACGGAAAGGTTTTACATCAGAGGGATGATACTATCAGATTTGTCTGGAAAAGCCAGGAGACTGACTATAATATGGAGAATGGTTTCCATTAAAATATGTATGACAGAGCTGACAATGGATTGAAAGTGGCCAGAACAGAAATGGGCAAACAAGAGTGGAGGCCATTGCTATCATCTAGCTGGGAGGTGATGGTAAGCTTGGATTAGGAAAAGTCGATTTGGGAGAGATTTAGGAAGCAAAATAACCAAGGCTTAAGTCTTATATTGGATAGGAAACGTGAGGCTGAACAAGATATCGGAGATAACTCCTGAGTTCTCTGGAGTGCACAAAAGGTGTCATTCTCTGAAACAAGGAACGTTGGATAAATGAAGTTGAGGTGTTGCGTTGGTGTTTTGTTGGGTAGGGAGGGGTTGAAAATGCAGCTCACACTGAACAAGTTCTCGCTGCCTTTGAGAGAAGCAGGTGGAGTTCTCAGGCCTGAAACTCATGGAGGTTAAGGGCCAGCGATGAGATTGGAGAGTCATCCGGTGGGGAGTCCCCCCACCCCCTCCTGCTTGCAGCCTAATAGGAAGCACAGGAAAGACATGCCTGAAAGAGGAGGCCAGCACTATTAACCTGCTCATCTTATCTATATGTATCAATATGATGAAAACCTTAAAGACTCAGTAGTTGTTTGCTGAAGGCAAGCCTTAATAATTATCACAGGCTGAACCATCAAAAGTATATAATTCAATCATATATAGAAGTACCCTTCATACATCTATACTCTATTGAATTTTAAAATGTTCATTTGTGCTCCTATTTTTCTCAACATTAAAATTCAAATCTCACTTATTGCTTTTTTAAAAAATAAGTGCCTTTGAAAGCAACATTAAGCAGTTTTAAAAATCACTTATCCTTGAACTTCCATGCATTTGTTTTGTGTGAATGTTTTAAAACAAGAGCTATGCTCTGCAGATAATTATTACTTATTTCCATTAAAATGTGTGTAACAGAACCAAGAAAATATATTTCTTTTTATTCTTCACAATAGATAAGTTAATATTTTATTGAAATCTACATTTAAGAAAAATTGTATTGACTGTCTCTTATGTAATGACTGATATGTTTTTCTCATTTTAGTAAGCTGTCATTTTTCAAAATGAAAATTATCTATGTCAGAGCTGGGAACTGAGCCACGATCAAGCAATTTCCAGGAGGTATGGAAAGGTGCTTAGATATGCATCTTTTTCATGCCAGTCAGCATCCAGTTAATAACCCTCTGACATCCTCCATCCACTCTCGTGGATTACTGCTGTTGGGTTTGCCTCCTAAAATTCATGCTGGAGAAAGCCTTCTTCTTGATTATTCAGGCTATCTTTTAAAGTACATGGTAGATCATTTGAGGTCCAACAGTTCAGTATCTTATTATATAGCAGGTATAAATTTACTACACGGAAATTATAGAATCTACATAGCAGAGTTCAATTCACAGGCATAGGGGATGGTAGTAAATTTGTAGAGTCAATTCCTAGTTGAAGCATTCTGTAATCAAAAGCGACGTGCTAGTAGTTACATACCACCTTTTGGAGTCAAGCCAAGATGTGAGATTTTTACTGATACATTGTTGTCCCTAAAGCCAGTGATAATTCACACCTTTCTTAAGTTGGCCCGGAACGTGGAAGAGAAGTGGAGCCTGCTGAGGAGCGCATCTGTAGAATAAGAACCGGAATTCACTAGTGCTCCTGCTGCATTCCCAGTCATAGGCATAGAATGAAAAATTAAATTTAGGACCCTCAAGGAAAAAGATCAGCTAATGTTCTTAACTTCTGTTAAACCATAGAGCCTTGGCTCTGCCTAGATAATATTCTAAATTTGGAATGTGATTCCCATATAATAGTTCTAATCAAAAACCCTATCACGAATATTTAGCTTATATTAAATAGGACCTTAGAAAGCTCGTCGGTTGAAAAGTACTGCTGTAATTCAACTATTCATTGCCCTTTAACCACGTTTTGCAAAGTGCTACATGATACCGTAAAATAAATACATTAACTTTTATCAGAGCTGACCTCAAGCTGGGTTAGCTCCCTACTCTGTGTGTTCCCATTTTCTACTAGAATATAAATTTTCTCTGAGAGCACACTATATTTGTCTTATGTGCCAGGGTTAATCCGAATTAATTCTTCATTTTCAAAATGAAGATTGAATGATTGAAAGATTGAACGTGTGTGTGTATGTGTGTGTAAGTGTTCCAGACTCTCCAGGCTGTGTTTGAAGTGGTACAGCAAAAGAAGGCATAGGATATGGGGTCAAACAAACAGCACTGGGAATGAGTTTGAATCCCTGATCCTGCCAATTACTAGTTAGTTAAGTGACCCCGAGAAAAGTGGTTAATTTTTATATGGCTGAGTTCTNAATAATAATAATAATAATAATGCCCATTTTACCATTGTTAGGAGGATTTAATGAGTAATCCCTTGCACAAGGCCTGTCATCCAGCAGTGACTCAATGAAAGTTTGTTTTATCTTCTCTGCTCTCCCTTTCTATTTTCTTTTAACCCATAATTGAAAGATAAAATTATAGCAGGTATAAAAGAAGCTTTAGGATTAAATGAAATGCCTTGACTAACAGGGTAAAAGGATGATGACATAGATTATCAAATGATGTAAATTGTCATCCAAACATGCCGAGTAGATGACTGAAGGCACAACCCCCCCAGGTACGCATATCCTGATTAAAAGACACAATCAAGATTGGCTTCCCTATACTATTAAGGAAACTCTCATAGTCTTTCCCCATAATCCTATCTTTATTTATCACCTGCAAAAAACATTGTCACTGAAAATATATTTTGAAATTTCAACTATGGAAATTTCAATGAAAATGTATGGGCAAAGTTAGGTAACCCTTGCAAGTAAATACTGCCCCTCTCTGCAAGTGTAGATGAAGAGGTGAACATCATGGTGAGGGCCTGGATCAGTGGTTCTCAACCAGAACCCAATCAGAAATCCACAGGGACAGGAATATTTTCAACCATACAGAACCTTTGCAATAGTTCTTGGAAACCTAGAAAAAGATTCCAGTATAGAAGCTAATTAACTGAAGCCAGTACACTATTAGAGGTGGTGAATAGCAACAGCAGTTAGACCCAGCTCAATCCAAAGCAAACCCAACTGATGAGATATGACCCTAAACTGAATAAGTAATATAGGTTTGGTTTGCTTGTTTATTTTGTTTTTGTGTTTTAGATGGATGAGCCTGTTTGCTATTTCTTGAATCAATTTGCTAAGTTCTTTTTTCCCTAAGAAAGTTTATTGTGTATTCATAGTGTTTTTTAGTCATTTAAAAAAATTTTTATGGGGGCACCTGGGTGGCTCGGTTGAGCATCCAACTTCAGCTCAGGTCATGATCTCATAGTTTCTGAGTTCAAGCCCCGCATCGGGCTCTGTGCTGACAAACAGCTCAGAGCCTGGGGCCTGCTTCAGATTCTCTATCTCCCTCTCTCTCTGCCCCTGCCCTGCTCATGCTTTGCCTCTCTCTGTCTCTCAAAACTAAATAAATGTTAAAAAAATTTTTAAATCTATATATTAAATTTTTTATGTTTATTTATTTTTCAGAGACAGAGACAGAGTGGAAGCAGGGGAGGGGCAGAGAGAGAAGGAGACACAGAATCTGAAGCAGGCTCCAGGCTCTGAGCTGTCAGCACAGAGCCTGATGTGGGGCTCAAACTCATGAACCATGAGATCATGACCTTGAACCAAAGTCAGATGCTCAACTGACCGAGCCACCCAGATACCCCTTAAGTCATCTTTTTAATCTCTGCTGTAGCTCTAGTTATTGCCCTTTTTCATTTATACTCATTTTTATATTTTTCTCAATAATTTTGCCAGAAGATAATCTATTTTATTTTTATTTTTTAAGTGTTTTATTTATTTCTAAGAGAGAGACAGCATGAGCAGGAGAGGGTCAGAGAGAGAGGGAGGTACAGAATCTGAAACAGGCTCCAGGCTCTGAGCTGTCAGCACAGAGCCCAACACAGGGCTTGAACCCACAAACCATGAGATCATGACCTGAGCCAAAGTTGGACACTTAACCGACTGAGCCACCCAGGTGCCCCTTTAGTTTGTTTCTTAATTTTCCATTTTATATCTTTTCTAACATAAGCACAACTATAAATATCCCTCAAAATACTATTTTTGCTGTACCTCACAAGCTAAGCTATATAGTATTTCCATTATTACATTATTATTACAAATATTTCTAAGTTTCTATTTTGATGTCTAATTTGTCCCAAGAATTACTTATGCTTTTAAAAAAAGTATTTATTTAAATTAAAGTTAGTTAACATTTAGTGCAGTATTGGCTTCAGGAGGAGAACCCAGTGACTCATCACTTACATACAACACCCAGTGCTCATCCCAACAAGTGCCCTCCTCAGTGCCTGCCATCCATTTAGCCCCTCCCCCCACCCACCTCCCCTCCAGCAACCTTCAGTTTGTTCTCTGTATTTAAGAGTCTCTTGCGGTTTGTGGGACACCTGGGTGGCTCAGTAGGTTAAGTGTCCTACTCTTGATCTCAGCTCAGGTCATGATCTCACAGTTCGTGGATCTGAGCCCCATGTCAGGCTCTGCGCTGACCGTGCACAGCCTGCTTAGGATTCTCTCTCTTCCTCTCTCTCTCTGCCTCTCTGTCTCTGTCTCTCTCAAACTTTTAAAAAACATACAAAACTGTTTTTGTCTAATTTTTCCTTCCCTTCCCCTATCTTTATCTGTTTTGTTTCTTAAATTCCACACATGAATGAAATCATACGATCTGTGTCTTTCTCTGACTGACTTATTTCGCTTAACATAATGTATGCTCGTTCTATCCATGTTGTTGTGAATGGCACGATTTCATTCTTTTTGGTTGCTGAGTAATATTCCATTGTATACGTGTGTGTGTGTGTGTGTGCGTGCGCGCGCGCGCATATGTGACACCTAGAAGTATGCTTTTTTAATTTCCAAATGTATGAAGTCTTCTTAAGATACCTATTTTTTTTTATTTTTCTAAATTGTATTCCCATCAGAAACATAGTTTCTGTTTTCACTAAACCAAGTTTAAACAGAGCTGTGTTTATGTCAAGCCTTAATGTGATGGCATTCAACTAGCCTAGCTTTATACTCCTGTCCCCCAAAACACACATCTTGCCCCAGGACAGACAGGCTTATCGTCATCTTAAGCATCTTTCAGCTCATTCCTATTTCCATGTCTCCATTTACTTTTAATTGGACTGTTACCTTCTTTCCATCGCTGAGCACGCTTTTCCCAGTGTGGTAACTCACTCAGCCCACTGCTTCTCTGGCTGCCTTTCTCCCTTTGATACATGATTTTCTTAATCCTTAGATTGCTTATTTTGGAGCTCCTTTAAGGTTCTTATGAAACTTTCTACATGTTTCTACAGTGACATTAAGATTTTAGATCCAGCAATGGATATGTTTAAATATTGTTTTTATGTACTTTCTTTCATTTTCTGATATTTGGACCATGACCATATATATTGCATTTATATTTAATGGAAAGGATTTTTTAAATTTTTTTTTTTAATGTTTTTTATTTATTTCTAGGAGAGAGAGAGAGAGAGACAGTGTGAGCAGGGGAGGGTCAGAGAGAGAGGGAGTCACAGACTGAAACAGGCTCCAGGCTCTGAGCTGGCAGTCAGCACAGAGCCCGACGCGGGGCTCGAACCCACGAACCGCGAGATCATGACCTAAGCGAAAGTCGGACGCTTAACCGACTAAGCCACCCAGGCGCCCCATAATGGAAAGGATTTTTTAAAAATTTAAATTTCCATGTAAATTAATATATTTCCTCCAGTATTTTTAGTCTATTTTTTTCATGGTTTTTTTTTTCCTTTCAGAAGGAAAGGAAAATCATTGTATAATAGAATATTTTGGGAACTAAAAAAGCACATACGCTGTAAAGCCTTTATTCACATTCTTAGGTAATCCTCAGAACAACTCTGAGAATGACCACAATTACCCTGTTTTACAGATGAGGAAGCTGGGGCTGAAATATGTAAGTGACTTTTTCAAAGTCACACAGCTAAAATCTAGGAAAGGCAGTTTGAGCCCAGGTCTATCTAGCAGTGGAACCAAGGTGCTTAACTACTACACCAGACTTGTTCCAAGAGTTTCTAGATTCTCTAAGTATTGGGATGGTTGCCAGGCATCGAGGCAAAGAATTGGTTTTGAAATCAATTCAGTACTCTTCTAAGATCGTCTTAAGGTTAAATTCAGTAGTTGAGCTTACACGGTGGCCATCTATAGTCTTCTGGTAGTATAGATAAGTAATCGGAGAAGTACACACATGCTATTTCTGATGAATGTTTCGGTCAAAAAATTTCAATCATAATCCGAAGAAGAAATGGATCTTTCATATGAGAACTACGTCTTGAGAAGACTAGTGTTTATTAAGGTTTTTCTTGTATAACTGGAGATTAACTAGGGAGAAAGTTTATAATGCACTGGAGAATTTGTGGGCATAGGAATTTGTGCTGCATACTTAAGGGCAAATAATCTCTTCGCTGTCCCTCCTTGTCTCCCCTTTCTTCTATCCAACTCTATTACCAGCTCACCCGGAGGCCAGAGATGGAATGGTCAGTATCCTCCACGCCTGTCCACAGAGGATGGGGATCCGCCCTTCTCCTCTTTTTCCCACTTCTCCACGTTTTGAAAGCATTGGAAGAAAAATTTTCTCTAATAATAGTAATAATAGTAGTAATAATATAATAGTAATAATAGTAATAATGACAATAATAATGACTACCTCTTACTAAATATTTCCCATATGTCATGCATTAGGTTAAGCAGTTTGTATGATCTCCAGTTTCACAACAACTTTCCTTGGAAATGAGAAATCCAAGACTCAGAAAGTGGCTCTTTGATTTGCCCAGGATCACAAACCTCTAACCTGTGGGTTAGTGATTACTGTCAGAGGGAAGGAAGGAGGAGCCAGGAGGGATATTTAAGGAACTACTTGCCATTCATCATACAGCAGAATTGAGATTCCAGCCCAAATGTCTGGTTCCGTAATCTGTGGTGCCGCCCAAGTTGTTTGGCTCTGAAAAGCCAAAAAGAGAAAACTAAGCAATTGAATTCTTGAAGTGACACCAAAATTTATTAACCATCTATGAGATATTAAGTGTATATATTACCCTATCCTAGTTTCCCAGAACCAATTTTTAGTCCATAATTTAATTTTTAAGAATAGTATATAAATTAAATGTATAAATACGGAAGAACATATTCTATTAAAGTATTTAAATATATATTCTGATCTCCCTATATTATTATTTTAAGAATTAATAAATTATATGGCTAACATGCCTTATAAATATAATATCCCATTAATGAACACAGCCAAAACATGGTGAGTAGAAATGATTAATCTTTTGCCGTTACGAAATTAATGAGTAAATTATTTATCCCTACTGATAAGGTAAATTGTAAAGATTTTCTCTTACCACTGAATTTATATAGTTATCAAGGCAGAGATTTATTAGAGTAGTTGGCAGTGTTTTTATTCTATGATACTGTTGCCTGCAGTAGTTTTCTTATTCATTCCCAGGAAGCACATCCAGGAAGCAGAAATCAAATCATATCTGAAAGCCTTGTTTCTGGTGCATTATATTATAAAACTGATCTGCCACTAAAATCCATTATAATAAAAAAGGACCTGAAATAAAAGGAAAAAATGAATTACTTTTTAACATAAAATCTATCTGAGTTGTTTTTTTACCAAGAAGGCAGGGCCAGCGGATGAGGTGAGCAGGGGCTTACGGGCAGGGGTGCTGGGAGCCACCCTGTGAGTGAGGTAGAGGCTCCCCTACCCGGTGCCCAGCTGACCAGCCCAGCCAACTGCTCCTTCCCTCACTTAAAAAAAAAAAAAGTTCTATAATCAGAGTCCTTGGTGAGGTTACACATGCTATGAGAACTCACTTCACACCAAACTCCAGAGTGAGAGGACTCTCCTACTGTGAATATGCATGTGGTCTCGACTGATCTTAGCACAAACACATCTCTCTAAGCCAAATGAATTTTTAATTTTACTATTTTAGATCTTAGAAGTAAATATGTGTCTGTATGTGAGAAGCATTATGACAGTATACCTTGCTTATGGCTACCCAATAGTTACACACAAAATAATCATGAAGTTTTGTTCATAAGGAATTTTAAGAACTATCTGTTGTTTAGTTTCACTTTCTAAACCATTTTTCTTTTTGTTTTTCTCCTCCTCCTCCTCCTCCTCCCCTTCTTCTTCTTCTTCTTCTTCTTCTTCTTCTTCTTCTTCTTCTTCTTCTTCTTCTTCTTTTTTGCTTAGGCTAATAATTAAGTATTAGTGCAGTGATTTTATTCATGCATTATGACTCAGTCAACTCAATTCAACAAAAGTTCATTGAATATCATCTGCTAGGCTCTAAAGAAGGATAAAAAAAGATTACTATACCCTGAAAGAGTCATAGTAGAAACTATGAGATAAAACAAGGAAAGTAATGAGGGTGGGGGAGAGGGGAAGGGGGGT
The DNA here is from genome assembly GCF_008692635.1 of Crocuta crocuta. Classification (NCBI taxonomy): domain Eukaryota; kingdom Metazoa; phylum Chordata; class Mammalia; order Carnivora; family Hyaenidae; genus Crocuta; species Crocuta crocuta. Next base: position 1,335,856 of record NW_027531536.1, read on the forward strand.
GATGGGCAGGGAGGGCACTTGTTGGGCTGAGCACTGGGTGTTATATGGAAACCAACTTGACAATATTTGAAAAATAACAAGGAAAGTAAGATCAATACCTTGATAAACGTATAAAGTGCTATGAAATCACAGTATGGGAGCAATTAATTCCAGATGAGTGCCTGTATAATGGTACTCATTACATCCCAAAAGCTGGAAAAGAAACCAACACTGAATACCTGCATTACAACATCCCAAGTCCTTATCTACAGACAGTATGTTATTCAGCCCCTAGCAAGTTTGACAGGTGTTAATGAAATTTAGCTTTGTGTTTGCAAGTACCCCGAATCATTTTTCTTTCAATAAGTGTGATGTGTGAGGCCTAAAATTCAAGCAAAAGGTAGAAATCCTGTCCCCAAATAAAAACTTTATAGGCTCATAAAAGGCAAGATTCAGAGGACAGGAGCGAAATGAGGCAAGGCCGAGGCACAGGTGGGGCTGGCCCAGCTGCTGATTCCCCCTACCCCCCCCCCCCCGCCGCAAGCGCCCCAGGCTTTGTAGCTTCTCCTGTGGGCATCTGGGCCGGAGACTCATCCGAGGAACTACTCAGCAATGCAGCACCTCCAGGGCTTGGCACCCCTGTTTTTGCCGCTGCCTGAAAAGCTCTTCTCCTCATCCTGTCTCTGTTGCTATCTGGTGACCACCACTTGCAGGAACAAGCTTGTCTCCTCCGGGACACCTTCTCTGAGTCTCCCCTAGAGACACACATGCCCTTCTGAGCTAAGGGTGCCTCGTTGGTCTCTGATTGCAGCCTATGCTAGCACATAGCAGAGTTGGAAGTATTCTCTGCAATTACCTTACAGCAGGAATTGTGCTGTCCGGCCCCAGCACAGTAATGTTACCTCAGAGGTGCTCGTTAGGGATGGAAACGTGTCTCCCTGAAAAAAAGAGATATGTTGGAGTCCTAACTCCCGATATTCCTCAGAATGTGACCTTATTTGGAAATAGAGTCTCTGTAGATGAAATCAGTTAAGGTAAGTTATTACTGGAGTAAACTGGGCGTTATAAGGTTCCTTCTAAGCTGTGAAGACAGACACACACAGAAAGCAATGCGCCTTATGAAGCAGAGATTGGAGTTCTAGAACTGCAAGCAAGGAGCGCCACAGATCACCAGCAGCCACCAGAAGCTGGGGAGAGGCCAGGGGGGATCCCCTACACGTCTCAGAGGGAGCTCGGCCCCGCCAGCCCCTTGACTTTGGACTTCCAGCCTCCAGAATTGTGAGACAATATCTGTTGTTCTAAGTCAGCTGGTTTATGGTGCTTTGTTACCCCAGCCCTGCAAAAAGAGTGCAGTGCTCGATCAATTTGGATGGATGGATGACTTCCGAGTTTTTACCCGGCTATGACAAATCTGTGTCTACTCCCAGTTATTTCCTGCCTCCAGCCTTGATCTAAACCCAGCTGCCTTCATTTTATTTGGCCGCTCGAAGCTACAAATTTTATCTGTCTGATTCTCAGGTTCTTCAACTACTCCAGATGCGATGTTCTGCCTGGCTGTCTCCAAAACTGAACGTAACTGGATTTTATGAAAGAATTTTTGTACCTGTACTTGCCTCTTTTTATATAGTCTATTTATTGATAAGTCTTCATGCCTGCACTAAATTGGTTTTTTAACACGTAGGAAAAGTTATTGAGGGTGTCCAAAGACTCAGTATCTAAGACAGGAGAAATGAGATTCTATTCCATATGCACGCTGCTGAGAGCCATCTTGCCATGGACTGAGGTTGTGGCCCGCTGTCTGACTTTGCTGATCTTACGTCTTACTACCATTTGACGGCAATTGAGCCAGGTGGACAATAACTTGTGCTTTATTGTCAAATTGAGCTGGGACCAACCCCAGTTCTGCCATTTCATGGTTTAGGTAAGTTATTTAACCTTAGTAAACCTTATTACCTCCTTTATAAAGTGGGGTAATAGTAGTGTCAAACTTGTGGGTTATTATAAGAAAACAATAGCACAATGTAAAAACGTTCTTAGCATAGTTCGTAAAGTCTTAATAAAGGTTATTGTTAGATTATTAGGGGCACAAAAAATACCCTTCCGTTTAGTATCAAAATCATATGATTCTGTAAAGCAGCATCTTCTGGAATAAACTGTTACAAATGAAAAGAATAAATCTATTGTGGGAATTAAATATTTTTAAGTTCTTCCAAAGAATACTGGAAGGCAAATGCAATACCCTTCCCAGACAAAACCTTTCTTATTGAGTCAAAAGACTCACTCACTTTTTTTTTCCCTTTAAACAGGCTAAAAGGAGAGATGAGATTCTCCAACTCTTGAGAAAACAAAGAGAAGAAAGGATCTCGGTGAGATGGATAGGCGTTCAGATACATCTGGAGGGGCGAACTGTGGCAAATTCCCAGAGATGATTATAGATTGTCCCCATACATCTAGATACTCATGGTCCAGAGCCTTCTATCTACTGGAGTGGGGGCAGGGTATAGACATCAGTTAGTTTTGCCATCCTTGAGAAGTCAAAGAACTCTCCAGAGCATGCAGGTCTGCTGGCACAGAAGCGAGGTGATACCATCAGCAGGTCTGTCGCTGCATATTTTAAGGCTATAGGATATTCCCACGGGCTACTGCCCTGCTGATCTTTGTTTTACGGCAATTGGTCTTGCTTAGATCATACCAAAACAAATGTTAAAGAAGAGAAACATAGTAAAAATAGTAAAACAATAATAGCACCCCCTAAATTTGCAGATGTGCAAACACCTGCTCTCCTGAATGAACCCAAATTCTCTTCATCTGGAACATTTCTAACCCCACAGTCTCCAGATTTAAGAAGCTAGTCTGTATAAACTCCATGATAATTCTACCTCAGATGTTTTTTCCAGTAAGGAAATTTCAGTCAGCACAAGAGGTAAAATTTTCCCTTCTGAGTCCTGTTTTTCGTTTTCAGAAAGAACTGATTTCCCTTCCTTACAAGCCAAAGGCCAAAGGACACAAAGCAAAGTAAGTTTACTTCTGTCAAAAAAATATTCTTACCTTTCTAGTTTACCCCCACAGAGAAGCACTTTTTTTCATTCCCCTTTGCCCCCTGCCCTCAAATCTTCTAAAAACCCACCCACTGAATTTACAGGTTTCTTGTCTTGAATAAACCAACCTTTCCCCCCTCCACATTCAAGCCCGTGTGCCCACGGGCACACGGATATTGCATATCTGGGCAATATGGCAGCATGAAGTGGGGTAAACGGGACAGCAAATGAAGCCTGGATCTCTGCTCGCACTCCCTTCCCCTCCTTTCTCATTCCTGGATACAGTATCCACCTGCCATCACGCCCTCTCAGCCCCCCTCTCCCCTCCCCACGCCCAGCCCAGTCATCTTTAGCAACTCAGCAGGTCTTGTCCATTACCGGCTCCCATCCCACCAAAAGGAAAGCTAAGGTTGCTAAATCTCAGTTC
>NW_027531536.1:1339382-1370867 GCF_008692635.1 Crocuta crocuta
CAATCATGTTAGAACAGGAGGAGACACTTGGTCCGGAAGAGTTTACAGGAAACCAGGATCACCTGTTAATCATTAAAGAAGCCCTATTTTTAAAAATCTCTCTGTTTTTCTTATTGTGACTGAAAATCAATGTGGCTAACTCAGCATTAGTTTTATAAATATCTACCTGCATACCGTATTCAGGGGAGAACAGAGAGGAATAGAATTTTGATTCTTCTCTTACTGGTATTGAGGCTAACTCCCTTTAATGTTATCAAAGTAATTCTCTTGTAAAAATGAGTATGTCCACACTAATTTTCTTCAAGTTCTTGAAGAAATGAAAAGAGCATTTAATCACCTGGCTCTGTTGTCCACATAATATTCAGCAATTTAATCTCTTAACTTTTTAGCTAGATGATTTGAATTAGCTTCTAAGGATGGAGCAAAATGAGTCCAATGGGCAGATTCACTTATCGGATTCAAATAATGGATGAGGACTGGTACTTAACTAACATCAGCAGATGTGTCCGGGCACCTCAGGTTTCCGTGCACATTTTTCCAGGAATGCTTAGAACGCTCCTGCTACCATCCATGCTGAGTGACCTAAAATTTATCATTTCACAGCGTGAGCAGATAATTCTTTACAAGCTTGCCTAACTCCTTTTGTGTACAAACTTTCCCTCCTCTGCCCTCCAGCCTTAAATTTCATTCTGTTCACGGGGACATCTTTCTCCTCTGAGCTTCTTATCCAGTGGCTGTCTGTACCGTTCTTTTGGCAAATAACCACACACTGCTTTGCACCCATGTTTTACAGTCACTCAACCCATTAACTCTTAAATTATTTAACTTTTCACATATTGTGGGCTTGTCTGCCACTATATTGTAAGCTCAATGAGAAATTGGGCCGCCCTAAGTGCCTCGCACACTGACTGCATGTAGGAATTCAGGAAATACTTGTAACAAAAAAATTGTAGTTCAAAAAGAGCATGTAATCCAGTTTTAGCTAATTTAGAAGGTGATGCTTTTATACTGCACATTATATTTTTAAATGAAATAGTTTAGATACAATCGTAAAATACTGAAATTTGCCATCTTCTTCCTCCCTCCATCCTTTTTCTNTGATAATCTAGGTCCCCTTCCTCAGAAAGAACTAGAAAGTGTGTTCCTAGTAAGGTTTTAGTATCAATATGTTTATTGTCCACCCCAGGAATATTTGCCTTTTAAAAGAGGTCTGACTAGAAGAAACAATGGGTAATCCAAAGAAATAAATAATCAATGATGAAATCTCAGAAGTGTGACTCTCAGGTAAGCAAAATATATTTAGGGTAGGCGGTCTTCTCCCAAGCCCTTCACATCGCACGTCACCGCATAAGGACCCCTCCTCCCACTTGTGAGCTGATACTTGGTTGCAAAGTCTAATGCATCCTCAGAATCCAAGGCAGTAAATCCTTACTGGGGAATCTCTCAGAAGCTGTTTCCATGCTATGCTGTGTTTACAACTGCAGAGTTCTGTGTATTAAACCTGATTCACGTTCCTGCCAACAGAAAAGTGATCGCAGAGTCAGACAAGGAAGACCAAGAGGAGGTCAAAGCCTTGGACTCACTTGATTGACAAGTGGGAGAGGATGGCCCACTTAGATCTTTCCTTCCGGAACCACCTCATGTCAGGATCATTAGGATCACCTTGTTAAGACAGACAAAGAAATAAAAGTCAAATACGCAGACTTCTAGGGACTTTACTAGTTATTGAATGCTTGTGTCTATTTTACTTGATGGCTACTACTGTATTTGGCATTACACTATCATCTCTCTCATCTTACGCTTCCCTAACTCCTATTTATCTTGTTCTCATCTGAAGGGTATATCCGGAACTGCCATATTTGATTCTGTATTATGCATATCAGATAAACCAGAAACAGGGAATTGATGTACCCCAACTTGAGACCACTAGTAAAAACTATAAGGACATAGGGATGGAAGGGCCATCCTGAAAACCTCAAAGGCTTCTTGCTGTAAAAAAAAATAAAAATAAAATCCATTTTCAAAAATTTGGTTTACTCAGTTTCTGGAACAATGTCCAAAGCCAGAAATTAAATATGTTTAGTTCTGTGAATAGCTGGCTTAACATTCCGATATCTAACACACATGCACATAACCCCATTGCCAACCTCCTTCGCCTTCAAAGGCACCTGCTGGGGAAGAGGTTAGGTATTTGATCTGTCCCTTCTGCGATGTGTAGCTGGCAGTCTTACTCAGGGTTGTATGCTGTGCTCTGGGGCTCAGCCGAAGCTCCCAGCTCTGTTGAGGACCGCCATTCACTTCGCTCATGGCCCTCACCTGCCGCTAACGGACATGACTCCCATCAGAGGCAGCTCCCACCCCACAGCACCCACAGAGGCGTGGCTGACCCACTGGTCAGAACTTAATTACAGGGACACACCAAACCGCAAGGGAGGCTGGGAAATGGCCATTAAGTGGGGGATCATCTGCCTAGTTAACATTTAGGACCCCCACTAGAAGAAGTGGAGAATGGATATTAGTGGACAGCTAGTGTTCCGGCCACATCACTCATTGGAGAAAAAAATCTTTTGAACAGAGGAAGGTAGTCAGGCCTAGAAAAGGGACATTTAGAAAATGACAAATTGGCAATCTCATCTCGGCACTATCAGGAATAAAAGGCACCCCATCAGGGTGATTGATATATTTAATACATATATATATATAGATATATCTGGCAAATACAGATATTGATATATATGCCATACACACACACACACATATATATTTGCCAGATAGAGTTCTATTGTAAAGTGGGACATCGCAGGCCATCAAAGCTTAACCTTCAAATCATATGACTAAGTCCCCTTGTTGTGATGCCATGCTCTCTGAGACATCTCTGGCCCAGAGGTAGAGTGTGTGCTCAACACACTTAATGCCAACATCAGTTTGCGTGACCATAATATTTCTCAATGTGTAAATACATCTGTTAGAGTGGGTTTGGGCTTGTCAGCCTAAGGATGGGACCCCGGACCAAGATAACATCAACAAGAAAAATTCTTCCAAGTGAGCCAACCAGCCTTCCCCAGCTGGCAGGACTCTGCATTACCTGGTGTAATGGCTGGTGTTTGCTGCAACAATATAACAAAGTGATCTGCAACATTTATTACTGCTCACATATCTGCAGGTTAGCTGGGCCCTTAGGGCCCAGGGGCAGCTCTTTTCTGGGCGGGGGCGGAATCGGCTTCTCCTGTCTGTTGCTCCACTGAGGCGGCTCTGCTCCATCTCCTTCTTTTTTTTTTTTTAATTTTTTTATTTATTTCTAGGAGAGAGAGAGAGAGAGAGTGTGAGCAGGGGAGGGTCAGAGAGAGAGGGAGACACAGACTCTGAAATAGGCTCCAGGCTCTGAGCTGGCAGTCAGCACAGAGCTCGACGCGGGGCTCGAACCCATGAACCACGAGATCATGACCTGAGTGAAAGTCGGGACGCTCAACCGACTAAGCCACCCAGGCGCCCCTGCTCCATCTTCTTTGGGATGTACGTGGACCAGTGGGACGGTGGAGCTATGTTCCTCTCAGACAGTGGCAGAGAAGCAAAAGAACAAATAGGAACATGTGAGGCCTTTTCCAGTCTAGGCTCAGAAACCTCTGGCTTGTTCCCTTGGCCAGACAAGTCACATGTCAAAGACAAGGGGGTGAGGAAATCTACTCAGCCCCTTTAGGACGAGAATTGCCAAATCACACGGTAAAGGGTGTGGCCACAGGAGCTGTGGAGAAGCGCAGTTGCTCTCGGGATCTGGCACGTTAGGTTGACCACGTACCTTAACAAAGGCAATGGGGACCAAGGGCCAGGGCATCAAAGGGAGAAGTCAGGGCACAATTTAATTGCTTGGGCCAACGAAACAGCTCCCCTATGTTGTAATAGATGCTGTGGTACTGGAAATAAATCCTTTTCAACTGACATTAAGTAACCAGGTATCTGCATACTTACAGGTCTATTTGGCCCATCAAACCTTCCCAAAACTCTTAAGGTAACCTTGAGTGACACCGAGAGCTCATTGATACTTAGACAAAGGAACTGCCAAAGGCCACCCAGACTTTGAAGAAAAGCAGAACATCAGATGCCACTTTGAATGTTTCACTTCACCATAGCAGTCCCCTTTTCGTTTTGGGAACCAGGAATTTCTGGAAAGGATGAATGTTGGATAGGAGATCTTCTAATTCAGGCATAAAGACGGCTGTAAAGAAGCTTGCCATGAAAGGTCAGGCCTCATTCCGCTGATGCTTTTTTCTGCCGTGGAAGGGCTTCCCTATATTAGCCGCGGATACTGAACTAGATCCCTCCCCCTCCCCCTCCCCGGGGCTGTATTCAGTCCTCTTCCTCAACAGTGAAGTGGCTCGAGCTGAGACCAAACCCCAGAAGTCTGCAGCTCACACAAGGCTTCTGCAGGGCTTCCCAGCAGAGGAGGAGAGGGAGGGCAAGGCGACCAGACGCACCTTCGGCCACTTAGCACTATAGTTTCGGGACAGAAGGCTCGCCTCGTTATTTGAGTATTATTTGAAAACACTTTTCTATAAGAAGCAAATGTGAAACACAACTGTTGCGCAGTTTAGAAGACGGAGCACACGCATCGAGGGCTGAGCTGGTGAGGAAATCTTCAGAGAGAGAGGGATCACTCTGTCCTAGGGAGGCTCCTCCCTCTCCTACAATCCGCAACCCCCCCACTCCCCCCCACCCCAGCAACAGGTGGGGTGCAAAGAGCAGTATTATTTCCGTGCTGCCTCCAGGGACACCTTTCGACTTCAGAGGCAGCGATCTCAGCCAGAACCCCAACTTAGCCACCGCCTCTGGACAGTATCTCCGCTACCCCGTAACTTGCCTGGCACACTGCCCACTTGAGCATCTGTTCTGTGCCCGGACTGCAGCCCACGGAGCCGCGGGGAGGGCTCGGTGCCTCGCCTGTGCCACTGGGCCACACTGCAGAGCCTGGGGCGCCGCGTGCATTTGGCCAAGTCTCCCGGGAGTGGGGTTGAGCTGTGCTCGTGATTTTAGCCACAGTGCTCTCATCAGGTTTCAGACAGACCAGACTGGGACGGTCCTCGGCCCTGCGCCCTGGGCAAACGCAGGATCTCGGTGCGAAGCCCCGGGCGTGGCGGGCGCGGGGGTGGGCGGCGGGGAGGCGGCGCCCCTCCCCGNGGGGGGTCCCCGCCCGGCTGGAGGTCACGGCCCTCCTGCGCGCCCCAGGGGCTAAGACCGGCGCGAGTCCCTGGGTATCCGGGGACACTCAAAGTCCGTTCCCTGCCCTGCGTTCCAGGCGGTGGGGGACATAGGCTGGGGGGCCGGGGGCGCAAATCTGCCCCAGGAGGCGCCCCCTCGGCCCGCCCCTCTGAAGGCGGCGCCGTCGTTGCCGGGACCCCGGCGCCGGGCGGGCTCACCAGCTCGCCCCCGGCCCGCAGGGGAGACCTCTGCTCCCGGAGACGGCGGCTGCGGTGGNAGGGGAATGACTCTCTGCTTCCTTCCTCCTGTCGTGTCGCTGCAGCCTCGGACTCGGACCTCAGAGGAGGTACAGTGATTGTTCTGCATGGGGGGGGGATGTCCGTACCCCTTTCTCAGGTCCCCGGGGCGCCGACAGATTGGCCGTGGGGGACGGAGGAGATGACAGCCGCCACTGCGTTACCCCTGCTTGCGGAGCTGATGGAAAGGATCTAAAGCTGGTTCCAGGATGGGGGTGGGCTGCGAGGCGGCTGAAGGTTGGGGGGGGGGTGCATCTGAATTACGCTGCCTGGGTTAGGGCTGCGTAGCCTTTGTCCTGGGTCGCGGGGAACAGAAGCCCTCGCCCTTCCCCTTCCTGCAAAAGAGAAGAGAGAGACACTTCCTGAAGCCGGGAACCAGATGCGCCTCAGGCATCCTTCCAGCTCTGGCCCTCGGTCCGGCTCTCACCCCCCGACCTGCGCCGCGGAGCCTGGCCAGACCTACAGGAAACTCGTTTAAGGTGTTATTTTTTCCCTTGGTAAGCCAAGGGTAGAAGCGCCGAGACTGCCAGTCAATTCAGCTCCAGCTTCTGCCTTGCCGTGGCCAGGTTGGGGGCCCCTGGGGCTCATTTTCCCTCTGCTCCCTCATTGGGAGCCACCTTTAAAGAATCACAAGTGCCGGGCTGGGCCAGGGTTCTCAGCAGGCAGCACCCCAGCCACACCCTCGGCCCTCACCCTCTCCCCAACACCTCCTGCGAGCAAACATCCTGCTGCTGAGGCCTCCGCATTTGCTGGTGGGCCAGTCCCGTTGGAGTTCTAAGCAGTGGCAGAAGATATCAGAGAAGAGGGAGGAGGTGCAAAACTCTTATAACTCGTTGCTTATTGAGAACATCCTTACAAAAGCGATCGAAGAAGCAACAGAAACAAGACTTCACAGGAGTCTCCTGGGTCATCCCTATGCGCTCCCCTCCCAGGCAGCCCTGACCATGCGGTTAAGTGCAGCCTTTGCCCCGTATTCTGGACAGTATTGGGAATAGTGAAAGCTCTCTGGTTCGCTGCACGGCTGCAAAACAAATTAGGAAAATGAGAACATTCCTTGAGGGCTGGAAAGAGGTTGCCAAACCAAAACCCTTCATCCTTCCCTCTGTGGTCGGAATTCACACCCACAGCCCCCAGTCTGGCTCTTGCACTGCGAGGGACTCCCCGGGCTGAAAGGTGGTTTTCACTTGTAGGGCTGGGTCCGGAAACAGAGGCTGTGTGCTTCTGCGGCCGAGGAGCGCGTATTCCTTTCTGTGTTCCCAGCACCGAACGCAGTTCCCGCACAGCAAGGCTTCGGGCACCCCGATGCCAGCGAGGGCGGGATGTAGTGACTCCTCAATAGAATCCTATCCTACTACCCTATTTGTCTGAGGTGGTATTCAGCCCTGAGGGTGTCAGGCAGGGAAGACACGTGACAGAGGCTCCCAGTGCAGCCTGAAATGGCGGTGGAGTGGGAACTGCGCAGCACAGTTCAGTGGTGGCGGCCTTGACTTTGTAATCAGAAGGGACTTCTGACTCCAGTGAAGATCCTGATAGCTATGTGGCCTTTGCCAAATCACTGAATTCCTCTCGGCCTCAGTTTGTGCATCTGTAAAATGGGGCATAAACAAATCTCCAGCACAGGATGATTAAGAGAGCTCAGTGAGATAATGCATGTAAACATAAAAGCCCTCAGCATCGTTCATGCCACATGGTAAGAATTCAGTACAACTTAACTGTGTCTTTAGGCAGAATCAATAGCAGAAAACTGTCCTGACCTGACGCACTTAGCTTCTGCTTACACCGCAGACTGGGTGACATCTCAGTCCAACTACCTAGGCAGAGGGTTCCAGGCCCCCGCCCAACTTCAGAATACCTCTCTTACCTGAAGGAAACCCCAAACAGAGGTAGCTCACACTGAACCACACTATCTCCTGAGTCTTCCTGATGACTTGCAACTGTTAGATGCGTGGCTTGCAGTGAAGCCATAAATCTTCATCTACCTCTCTTCTAAAGGATAGTCAGAAATGTCTGCTTTTCAAGGATCTGTAATGGAAGGAACGAAATGTGGAGTTCTTACATGATATAGGCATCAAGGTTTAAATCACTGCATCTCCATGCTGGAAGGGGTGTTCATTTGCTCCGAGAAGTGAAATGACTTTATACAGTCCACTGATGAGTCATCAGAATCCCTGCCCAGGGGTAGCTCCCTTCCCAGGCCCCCAAGCACCCTGCCCTGGTATACTTTGGGGAATACTGAAATCGGGCGGCTTCTTTTTTCTCTAGGGCAGCCAGTCTGCAGAGGAGGGACACAGAAGCCTTGTTATAAAGTCATTTACTTCCACGATGCTTCTCGAAGACTGAACTTTGAGGAAGCCAAGGCAGCCTGCAGTAGGGATGGAGGCCAGCTGGTGAGCATCGAGTCTGAGGACGAACAGAGACTGATAGAAAAGTTCATTGAAAACCTGCTGGCGTCTGATGGCGACTTCTGGATTGGGCTCAGGAGGCGTGAGCAGAGACAAAGCAATAGCACAGCCTGCCAGGACCTTTACGCTTGGACCGACGGCAGCACATCAACGTTCAGGTAAGCGTGTGGGACCCACGGCAGCCGACTCACCTGAGGTAAGTCTAAAAGGAGGCGGGCTCAGTCGTGGTGCCAGGTCAGTGGGGAAGAGGAGAAGACCCAGCCAGGCAGAGCCCTGAGAAGACAGCACCAGAAGAGCCACTGAGCAAAGCAGTGTGGTGAAGGTGGGGACTCAGCCTGGATCTGTGCCCACTTCATGTCCCAGGAGCTCTGTCCAGGTGGATGTGGCCCAGGAGCATTGTTTTCATAGCAGGTGATGCCTGAAGTCAAATGGTTCTGGCTCTCCAGCTTTTTGGATTAGAACCCCAATGAGAAATTGAAGGTCTGTGGAGCTAAGACTCAGTATAGGGCTCCAGACCACAGGAAGTGGGTCCGGACGGGCCAAGAGGGAACTTGAAGAAACCTGCATTTTGGAGGACCCTTGTAAACCCACAGCATTGGGACTTACTCGTTTCACACCACACCCTGGCCCCATGGCGTTGCCATTGTCCCTCCCTAAGAAACTCAGTGACATGGATAAACATCAAAAGATAGCAAAGTTTAAGAGGCAGGTATAGACTGGAACAAATGTAACGAATTACAGCGTTACTACCTTTTTACCATTAAGAGTTTGTAGAAATCATTAAAACACTGTAAGTTTCTGTAAGTCAATAAAACCCCAAAAGATAAAGAGGCAAAAGACCTGAGCAGACAGTTGAAAAATAGAAAATCTAACTGGTGAACAGTCACATGGGGGAAAAAGATGTTTAAACTCCTTATCAATCAAAAGAATGCAGATTAGGGGCACCTGGGGGGCCCAGTCAGTTAAGGTCTGACTCTTGATTTCAGCTCAGGTCATGATCTCATGGAGTCGAGCCCATGATACTCACTGACCTCCCTCCTCTACTGCCCAGGCTAGATTCTGCTCTCTCTCTGCTCAGGGAACCTCAGTGGCTTCCCTGGTGGCAGGGACCCAGACCCTCAGCCCCGAGGAATGTGCCCCAGTCAATGTGCACTTCTCAGGCTGGAGTGATTGCACTTTCCATCTACCCTCCGAATGGGGTGTGTGAGTACCCGCAGGAACCCAAGTAGACATATTCCCCCTGCCCAGGATGGGTGAGAGCATAGCTACATCCTCCTGCGACTGGGGCCCGTGACCTCCTGCGAAGGTGATCACTGCTCTTCTTGCCTGCTGGTCCCTGGACACAGGATCCCAGGGTGCCCAAGTGGCAGCCATCACTCCTAGTTTAATAAGATTTTTCCAGGAGCACCTGGGTGGTTCAGTCTGTTGAGCATCCGACTTCAGCTCAGGTCATGACCTCATAGTTTGTGAGTTTGAGGCCCACATCGGGCTCACTGCTGTCAGCCCATCAGTTCAGAGCCCGCTTCGGATCCTCCGGTCCTCTCTCTCTGCTTCTCCCCCAATTGTACTTTCTCAAAAATAAATGAGCATTAAAAAAAAAAACTTTGCCTATATCTTCTGGTGGAAGTATTTCCCCTTTGGGTCCCAGGACCCCTAAAACCCATAGAGCCCAGCACTGCAGAGACAAGAAGCACAAGTCCCCCAAGTGGGTCACTAGGAGTGAGGGTGAGCAAGGCTCCTTCTGTTTTCTACCCACGGGCTCCCGGAATCATGTATTCTTACTCTTGGGGACACAGGATGACACTGGAGTCTTAGAGGGTGTTTGGATGATGATGCCGCCCCCTTGCAAAGTATTGCCTCTGAGCTAGTCCTTGAGCTGGGTCGTCAACAAGTTCTTCCATCATTCTGTCAGGCTGGCAACTTCCAGATGGTGCAACATGTCATGTGACTGGTAAATCCCCCAGCAACGAGCCGACGGCCACACCTCCTTTGCTATAAAGTAGGTGCCTTGGTCCGAGGAGGTGTGATTTGGGATTCTGTGCTGGTAGATCAAATACTGTGTGAGCCTCCGGACAGTGGTGCTGACTGAGCCCCTGGGGCAGGAGAGGCTAACGCATACCCAGGTTGTACGTCTGTCCTTGTCAAAGTGAATCAGTGCTCCTTTCGGGACGGAAGGAATCCAACGCAGTCAACTTGCCCCCAGATGCCAGGCTGGTGTCCTAGGGTTGTGTTCCTTTAGAGACTTAGCTCTGGTCTCTGTTCCTGGCAGGTTCGACGTTTGGCAGTAGCTATCAGCCTTGGTGAGTGGGAATGGATACTGTTGAGCCCATCCCTGCCACCACGGCCACTCTAACAAGTGTCTGCTGTGCTGGCACCGAGGCAGCCGATGCCAGGCTAGCTGACATCAGCGGGCTGAGTCATTTTGTTTCCCTGGTTGTTTAGTGCCTCTTCAGTGCTAGATGCTTTCTGGTGGATTTTAACGTGTGATAGATCCTCTCCTTCATGCCTAGTTCCACATGTCTATTCACACCGCTCTATCCAAGAGTTGCTTATCCCCAATCTTCCCCTCTTTCTCCTTTTAGACTCCTGATCAGCTGGCCAAACTCTTTGCCTTACCCCTGAGTCCCAGTATGTTCTGACCTCCCGTAACTTCTCTTTCTGTGCAAGCAGTTAACTAAGCATACCATCTAAGCTCTGGCCGATGGGACAATGTCCTTGTACCACTCTATCTTTCAAGGCCAACTCTGAGTGGGGTTGTAGTGTAGCAGCCATCCATTGGGAGCCGTACCCGTATTCTTGCCTGATCTATCCATGAACAGAACTCAGGCACCTCTGTCAGCTCGTCATAAAGGGTTCCCTTATGCAGCTGTGGGTGTAAGCTGCAGAAGAGGCTTTCTAATGACAGTGCTAGGTGCTGTGGCAGCCTGCTCTACCTGCCCATACAGTGCCCTCTGGTACTGAATATACCTCTTCCATCTTACAGTGGGCTGATTCATTCTGGGCCTGCCCAGCCCAGGACTAGGTGTGTCCGACGGTACCGCACTCACGATGGGTGAGTTGGATTGCATGGTCTCTTGGTGCTCCTTGCCTAGTAGCAAGCCAGGAGCTGCTTTGCAAGAGGCGGTTATCTCTCAGTTTCAGAAGACATGGCCTTGCTATAGAATCCTAGGGATTTACATTGTGATTCTCTCACTGGGGCTTGTTACAAATTCTGTATGGCATTATTTTTCCCAGCTCGGATACCTCTGCTAATAGGATCTGCTAGATCATAAGTCTGCTTCCACTACAGCCTAGACCTGCTTTAGGGTCCTTATTCTGCTCTTGTCCTTATTCTCACTCAAAGCTGGCTGTCTTTCATGTCAGCTGGTATATGGGCCAGAGCTCTATTCACAAGTGTGAAATAGCTGCCTCTAGTACCCAAAGGTGCTATGCTTCCTACCTCACATTATTCTAAGATGCTTCAAGATGCAGTATTTGTCCTTTAATGTGAAAGGGATGTTCTGGGATTCCCTAGATCACTAGAGACCTACACATTTTCATGGAGTGTCAGGTTCTTGAATCTTCATAGAGTTTATCTGTAATCCTCTGGAGCACATGAGTCTTACTAAGCTCACCCAGTTCAATTAGCACGATGTCAGAAATATAGCAGACCAGTGTGAATTTCTGCAAAACATGCAGGTAGTCCAAATCTCTTCATACCATATTATGACAGAGGGTTGGGAAATAAATATAGCCCTCAGGCAAGAGCATAAATGTATATTGTTGTCCATTCCAAATGAATGCAAACTGTTTCTTGTTCTCTTTCTGATGGAAAATATTATGTTCACCAGATCTACATGGTAAGCATCCAAGGGCAAGTTAACCTGCTGTAGCAAAGATACCATATATGGCACAGCAGCTGTAATTGAGGCTTATACTTAGTTGTATTTATGCTTCTCTAGTGTCATCCTTTAGGATCAGCCTGGTTTTTGTAGAAGCCAGACTAGTGAATTAAATAGAGACATGGTGGCAAATAACACCCTTGCATTCTCTAGCATGGTGGTACCATTCTCTGTCATCTTCCTCTGGATAAGATATGTTTCTTTTATTTACTGCTTTGGGGAGGTTGGGGAAGAGTGAAGTTTCGGAAACTTCCACTTGACCTTGTCCGCTGTTACAGCTCTTACCTCACAGAGCTAAGAAACCAATGTGGGACTATACCAACTACCAAAGACAGCTATTCAAGTCATATATATGAGGACTGGTTAATGACTGCTGGGTGGGTCCCGCTGTGAGCTGGTCCTGGGCCAGAATTATACTCAATACATGGGCTCAATATGCTCCCACTCTGATGGGTAGTCTTGATGATATTTCAAGTCTTTGAATACCAATGTCACCTTGTATCCTGTGCCCAACATATTTTATAATATTTGGATATTCTCCTTCCTCCAGTGTATGGAACTCTATGAAATGGCCAGAGGCACCTTTGGGAGAACAGGAAAATTATCCCCATGTATACCAACCATGGCGTGATAGGGTGCTTCCTCCTGACAACCTGGCCTCTTCTTCCACCAGTGAATTCCAAGCCTGACACCTGGCTCAAGTCCACAAACTAGGTCCCAGGCATAAAATTCCATCCATTCCATCATCAGTAAAATGAAATAACGTAAAGCCATAAGACCAGTGGGGAAGAGAACAAGACAAGTCAATTTAGGAGGTCCACCAACTGGGTTAGAAAATGGCCTGGAGGTAACGAATGGGGTACAGAGCCCAGCCCAAGTCAGGGCCCCCAACTGGCCAGGCACATCGTCCAAGTAGTGTTGCAAATTCAGTTGTTGTCCCGGCAAATTCAATCCAGGAGGCACAGCGAAGGACCTTCCCTTGGGTGGACGGCAACACGCCACTCAAGCAGAGCCGTACTGAGGTGCTATGAGATCTGTCTCTCAGCTGCCTCCTGAGGAAGGGCTCTGATAAGATCCAGGCAAGGCAGCAGAGCCCAGCTAAGTGATCTGAGCATGGGGGCAAGATCGGGGCCCCAGAAGGAAGCAGCTTGGGTGGGTAAACATGTAGACCATGAAACCCAGCCCTGAGTCAGTGAGTGCTCACGGTATTTAGACTCTATGGAATCCAGGGCCCTAAAATGGCACCCGTGTATTCAACGGGGTGGCAGTGCCATTTAATTCCAAGTACCACTGGACAGTGGGGCTCAGGCTGCTAACGGAGCTAGGAAAACAAAGGCAAGAAACGTGGCAACAGAGGCTGAAGGAGGGGCTCCTCCGCCTGATGAAGTGAAAACAAGATAAAAACTGAAATAGACTAGGTGGGCCCTCTGCTCTGTCCCCACCCCCTCACCTGCCTTGAGAGCCTCCCCATTTTGGAAAGTCAAGCTCAGATGCTTGAATTTTCCTTCTACTTCCTAGGGCTAGTAAGGCAGTTATGCAGTTGAAAAGCATAGAGAGAGATGAATGAGGCAAGCTCTGGCTGAGATGAGCCAGGCCTCTTTTCAGTGCATCTGATTTCTACAACAAAGAGAAACGAAAGCCAGTTTGCAAAAAGCAAGCAGTAAGATCATCCCAGACAGGCCCTCCTAGCTGCTTTTTCTCATAATTACTTTGCAGACATCCTATGGTAATATATCCCTCCCTGCAAAGAGGCTGTGGCAAGTGTCAGATGATTGATTGTGACGTCCATCTTAGAAAGCACGTGGTTCCACTTCTTGGCCACGCTTCATTTCCTCTCTTTCTGTGTTATTGCCTCCTGAAGCAGAATCCTAAAATCGTGGCTCAATGGAACTCGATGGGAAAAGTCTTAGGGCTTCTTTCTCCAATTGTCGCCGTTGTTGACCCTTTTCCCGCAGGAACTGGTATGTGGATGAGCCTTCGTGTGGCAGCGAGGTCTGCGTGGTCATGTACCATCAGCCATCGGCACCTGCTGGCATCGGGGGCCGCTACATGTTCCAGTGGAATGACGACCAGTGCAACATGAAGAACAATTTCATTTGCAAATATTCCGATGGTAATGAATCTTTTCCCGAGTCATGTGGCTGAATCCTCATCTTCCCCTCTTACTTCATAAGCAGCTGCTAGTTCCCAGAATTTGCTATGTGTTCTCTGAGAAAGCTTGCTGGGGATGCCAGCAGTGTTGGACACTGGGGAAGGTAGTGACAGTTCCTCATGGAGGAGACTTCTAGCTAAAGAGAGGAGGATCTGATGCTAAGAGGAGGGATGAAGAAAAGAAAGGGTCTAATTTATGTCTTACAAAGTGAGAATCACGACCAGTTCAGGAAACAAAAAGCCGTCTAAGTGGACAGATTCTTATTCTTTCCACATGTGAGGTTGGCTGTAGGAGCTTGGAAAAAAGAAGAAATATGAAAGGAAGCTGGCCATGGTTCCTGCAAGTCTTCCGACAGCCACGTGACATTACTTTCTGAAGCTTTAAAGAAACAGAGTAATGGCCCGAGGAGGTAGATGAGGGAGTACACTGATTTCACTGGCCTTGGACAGATAGCGGGCACCTTGAGCAGCAGACTTAAACCACCCTCTATAGATGCCTTGCAAATTCACCTGGCATTGGCTTCCAGATCTGTTAAGGTTCTGAACTGGCTTCAAGGCTGCAGTCTGCCTCTGCTGGGGTTTCCCAAACTCCCCCATTGTAACCGACTTAGGTCTAAACTTGATGTGACTTTTTTATCTGTCCCTGAAGGTTCTCAGATCCCTAAAGCCACAGCTCAGTCCCAGTCCTCCGCTTTCCTGGCAGGAATAGAATGACTGGTTACTTATATCTAGCTGAGGATTAAGTAATCTTGTCATTCGAAAACGGTTTGAATTGAACTATGCTCTTACTGTGATTTTTGCTGCTAAAGGTGTTCTTCCTCCCTCTCCCCCACCTTCACCCCACCCCAGGGGGACTCTTCCCTGCAGAGGCCGGCCTTCCTGCCTCACAGAGCTGGCTCAGGCAGGGAGGTGGGGAGACCAGGGCTGGCTTAGCAAGTTGCCTCTTCAGAGCATTAAAAGCAAGGCACTTAGCACATGCTGGCTTCCCATCACTTCTGTTGATTGTGTCCTATTGGCTCTGTGGTTTAAAACGTCGTACTTTTTTTAAACATTTTTTGAAAGAAATATGCAATTTTAAAAGTCGTTTTCATATCTTTTTATTTTTGAACTTTGAACCGTGTGTGTGTATATATATAGTAGTCATAATATAATATTCATATACATACACACTATTCTTTGTTGCTTTTGCTATTACCTGAATGATACTGAGTCCTGGCAGGAAAAAAAAAAAACAAAAAACATGTACAGGATTAAGGAGTAGAGTATAATGAAAGGATATTTACAGAAGGGTGGCAAAGAGCAAGAGACGGTGAGGTGCCAGGGACTGGCCACAGGGGGGCGCTGTTACTACCCCTGAGCCTAAAGGAGCAAGTGGAGAGAATGGTTTTAGCAGAGCCCAGAGAGAGGCTGGGGTCATGGAAGAGAAGCCACCCACCAGGAGCTATAACGCAGCTACTGTCAAACTGTGGTGGTTGCGGAAAGGGAGCCTGGGGAATAAATCCTGGGACATCTCTCTGCTCTCCTGCCTCTGCCTCCCATCAGCTAAGCCCAAGCAGAAGTGAAAAGGCGAGAGTGTCCCAACAACACAGTGCATAGATGTCTGCTCCTGGGACACAGGACAGACTAGATCTGGCAGAGAGAGGTGAGCATGTGGAGAAAAACTAACACGTTGTCTTTATGTGGCCACCCATCTCCAGGATGAGTTCACACCCCTTAGCCATACGAGAAGCTGAATGATCAGCTCTCTTCACCTCACCCCCATTCCCCTCTGTACTCTGTGAAGTTGCCCAAAAGCTCTTGACTCTGTTCCTTGTGCTTGAAACACTCCTCCCCTTTCCCAGACAACTCATCCTCACCTTTGGGGTTCACGTTGAACATCACCTTCTCTCAGAATGGCTAAGGGCAACAGGTGATCGTGGATTGGATCCTGGAGGATGATGATGGTTTTCTATAAAGCGCAGCATTAGGACAATTGGCAGAATTTGAATACGGTGCATAGATTAGGTAATAGACTATCAGCGTCAATATCTTGGTTCTGATCACTGTACTGTGATTACATAAGAGACTCCCCCCCACCTCTGCACACATCTTTTTAAATACATATTGAAGTACTTAGAAGTAAAGAGTAACCATGTCTGCAGCTAATTCTTAGGAGAAAAGTTATGCATATCTCTGTGTGTGTTTTAGATATAGATAAAAATACAGATATATAGATATAAATATAGAGAGATACAGAGAGACAGAATAATTAAATAAATGAAATATGATAAACTTGTAACTTTTGGGAGAAGGCTATATGGGCTTTCCTTGTAGTATCCTAGCCGATTTTCATAAATCTGAACTTTTCAAAATAAGAAGTTAGAAAAAATCTCCTTTGGGAAACTTTCCAAGGGCCCCTCAAAACTGAGTTAGATATTCCTCCTGGGGGGATCAGAGCACCTCACACAGTATTATAACTGCCTATTTATCAGTTTGTGCCTTTCACTGCCTGGTTGACATGAGGTCTGAAAACATGCACTTCGGAGCAATGAATCCCTGCACTTGATGGGCTAGGGGATGGTCATCCAGGGCGGCCCCAACAGGAAGGCAAACTATCTATTATGCCAGAGTAGCAAGAGACTGGTTGAATAACATCTAAAACTAGACTTGACAGCATTGACGATGTAGCATGAGTGGCATGCTAGCCAGGGCTGAACTCTCGCTTACTTCTGAGGTCTGTGAAAGGCATAGGTGTATCCAGTGAAAATCAAAGACAAATCATCTGAGGCCCTGCATTGCAGATGCATCGCAGGGAGTGATGGAATGCTGCATTCTTGTGCCTCATTTAATGCACTTTTGCACCATGGATGGAGCTATGGAGGGACAAGAAAATGAATAGGCCATGTGCTGTTCTTGAATACATATAACATATGTATTATAATGTAATGTCAGAAGTTAGTATTCGTTAATATTATCCTGTATTTCCATATGCTATGCCCATCCCATAGAGCATAAGAGCCGTGGAGGCTGGAACTATTCTCATTTGCTATTGCATCTCCACGACCTAGTAGAGTTTGTCTCCTTGCAATTTCAATTTTCATTTGAGTTTCTTTGGTTGAAATCCCAGTTCAGCTACTCACTAGCTATGAGATTTGGACAAGTTATTTAATCTCCTTGTACCTCAGTCACCAGTAGTAAGAGCAACTACTTCATTAGACTGTTATCAGGGTAAGTTGTGTTTGTTTTTATAAAACACTTAGAACATGATGATGTTTCTATCATAAACAGGCACTATATAAGTGGGTCTTTTAAATAAGTAAATGGATTTGCATCACACACACACTTATTGGAAGATGATTAAAAGTTTCCTTTCTGAATGAAACTTCAGAATGGCCTTAAAGTCCTGCGAATTCCAAAATCACGCCCTTAAGGACCCCATCCCAGAGCATCTCATTAGCATGAGAGATTTACTGCCAGTACCTGGGGGTGACACACTCCCAGTCAAAGGTAAAAATATTCGTTGTAGATCTTCTGTGCAACCTGATCGTCCTGAGGCTCTTTGCGACATTTTGAATGACTCAGGTTCTAGGTCACCAGTATCTGCCTTGGGGCCAGCAATGGTCTGCTTACAACACCCCCTACAACCGCTTTCACTGCTTGAACATTGCGTTTGTTACTCTCTAANCCTGAGTGTAGCTGGGGAGGGGAGGGATTACCATTGAAACCAGATTAGCCATATGTTGACAAGAATTCAAGCTGAGTGATGGTACATAAAGGTTCATTATACCAGTCTTTCTACTCTTGTTTATATTTGGAAATTTCCATATTTAAAATTTTAAAATACTTTGGGGCACCTGGGTAACTCCGTCAGTTAAGCATCTGAATTTTGATTTCAGCCCAGGTTATAATCTCACAGTCATGAAGACCAGCCACTCCTCAGGCTCTGTGCTGACAAAGCGGAGCCTGCTTGGGATTCTCTCTCTCTCTCTCTCTCTCTCTCTCTCTGTCACTCCCCTGCTCTTTCTGTCTCTCAAAAATAAATTCTAAAAAATAATAATAAAATAAATAAAACTTTAAAATACTTTAAAAAATACCCAAGTAAAGTTGGGGGAAGGCTAGCCTTGATGCAAAAGTGATTCTTTTGGCTTGCTAACCCAGTTCCTGGCATTGAGTAACATAAAATAAAGTTTATTGGAAGACTAAGTGAGTAAATAAGTGGACGCCATGATCTGGTCAATTTCATTCAGATGACATGGAAATTTACTTATTATTTTCATATTTGTTTCTTTCTGACACAGAGAGGCCAACAGCTCCTTCTACAAAGCCTGGAGGTAAGCTATCATCTGAGATGTGGGTTCATTTGGACTGTTTCACATGCCCCCTTTATGGGTTTAGAACCCTATGCTCTTTAGACCAGATTTGCCAACAGAAAGAGCACAGGTGTTAAATCATGCCTTTTGGAGAAGTAGATGCACACTCTGCCCTGCCAGGTAATCATTAATCTCTCCCTGGCATTGCCTATTTCTCCCAAAGCTGAAAAGCAACAACCACAAATTCAGTTTGGGATGTGACTTGTCATTATTGACAATCTGAAAGGAATAATTCCATCTAATGAGAAAAGAAGTGAGCCAATCGGATAATTTATGCTCCTAGAAGTGAGTCATGGGCCCTTCCCTTTGGCACCTCTGTATCTTATGTGCCTTGACGCCAGCTGCCTGCTGTCTGTTTCAGTACATGATTCTTGGCAGCAAATATCTCACCAGGAAGATGAAGACAATTGAACCTGTAAGCCAGCAAATTCAACCCTTTACTTTTCTATGCTTATAAACGGCCCAGTCAAACAGCTACTCTTTTTTTGGGATTCCTACCTACAACCTGGTTGGAACTCATATCTGGATTATGAGCACTTTCTCTGGGTTCTCAAGTCTGCGTCTGTCTCCAGGTGAAGGAACAGAGCCAGTGACACCCGTGCTTCCGGAAGACACGGGGAAAGAAGATGCCAAAGAGACTTTTAGAGAAAACAAAGGTATGGACGGAACTCTCGTGGGAAAAATAGATGACAGGACTCTCTGGATCACAAACTACCACGGTTACGTTACCTACTTTGTTCTTTCCTGCAGCTACTTAAAAAGTCAACTAGACAGGGCATCTGTGACTTTGCAGAAAGTGCATGAAGTTTTGGGTTTTGTTGGTGAAGCCACAAGGGGAAAAGCAGACTGGCCAGGAGGTGAAATGCCTGCATGGGGATGAGGCTGGGGGGTGCCCAGCAATTGTGGGGTGGGGGTGGGGTACTGAGAGCATGGCCGTGGAGGAACAAGAGGGAGAAAACCAGTCCGTGCGCGACATTCACTTGTGAAACAAATAGAGGAAAGGGACAAAAACATTTCCCAACCGGAATCATAAAAAGGATCGGAGAAAATGGGGTGATAAATTGGAGCGCTGATGGAATTTCAAACTTGGCTCTCACCTGGAGTCTCAGGAGGGAGATCTGGGTTTGCGTTGCTAGGCAACCCTAAAAAAAATGCTTCATTGCTCTGTGCTTTAGTTTTAATGTTCCGCATGACAGAAGTAATGCCATGTTTCTCACCTATCCGCGAGCCTCCCTGTGTCCATCAGATGAAACCGGATGTTGTAATACTGTAGTTCAGTTCTGACACTAGCAACCCCAAGTTAGGACAGGGCCCACAGGTTAAGGGCACAATCCGCAGCTAGACTGTCCTCACTTCAGACATCAGTCACAAGTTCAGGGGTCCCGAGGCCACCCCCACTTCTGATCAGCTGGCTACAAATCCGGAGGATGCCCACCACCCCTCAGGCTTGATAACTCTCTAGAACAACTCACGGAATTCAGGAAAATACTCTATCTATGACTGCATTTTATCGTAAAGGATACAAATCACCACCAACCAACTGAAGGAACAGATAGGGTACGGTCTGGGAGGGTCCTGTGTGGGGCCTCTGTGTCCTCTCCCTGGGGAATAAGGATGCCTCATCACCCTTCTGGCACATCACTGTGTTCATTACAGAGGTGTGATTGATTTGATCAGTGGCCATGAAGTTGAACCCACTCTCCACCCCCGTTTCTGTCCTGAGACCCCAGCAGCCCCCTTCCTGAGACATCTCATCAGCATAACCTCTGATACGGTCTGAGGGGCTCCTGAATAACAAAGTTACTCCTTTTTTTTTTTATAAGGTTTTTTTTTTTAATGTTTTATTTATTTCTAGGAGAGAGAGAGAGAGAGACAGTGTGAGCAGGGGAGGGTCAGAGAGAGAGGGAGTCACAAACTGAAACAGGCTCCAGACTCTGAGCTGGTAGTCAGCACAGAGCCCGACGCGGGGCTCGAACCCACGAACCACAAGATCATAACCTAAGCGAAAGTTGGACGCTTAACCGACTAAGCCACCCAGGCGCCCCTAACAAAGTTACTCCTATTACCTGAGAAATTCCAAAGATTTGGGGCCTCCCTTCCAGAAACCAAACAGGAAAGCCAGTCAAATGTTTTATTGTACAACAGATAAAATGTGTTAAAATGCTTTGAAAAAAGGACACGGTGCTCTCCAGAGGTGGGTGGCATTTTCATTGCTCATTGTTTATATGGTGGCATTGAAAGTGGGTTTTGGTTTGGGTTCTTTGTATGTGTGTGTGGTTATTAGGTTTGCGGCCTCACAGGAAAACAAAGCAACAGTGTCTAGAAGGTTGGGAACCTTGGACGAGTGGGAGTAAGGAAGGGGTCTGTCCCCAGTCCTTGATTCCTCCTCAAGCCCCACAACAGAAAATTATTTGGTTCTAAGTCTTAAAGGACAGGAAAGGTCAGGGTAGCAGGCCTCTGACTGTCCTCCACGGTCACTGCTCTTGGCCCCAACTGGATCCAATTAGCCTTAGTCAGGTTTGTTGGAAGGTTCCAGACTGATTCATGGGCTTCACATGACGTTCTCTTTCCTGGTGACAGCACTGTGACTTCTTCTTCCCTCCCTCTTCCCTGCCCCATCTTGGGAACTACCATTTTTTTTTTAATATTTTTATTTATTTCTAGGAGAGAGAGAGAGAGAGACAGTGTGAGCACGGGAGGGTCAGAGAGAGAGGGAGACACAGACTGAAACAGGCTCCAGGCTCTGAGCTGGCAGTCAGCACAGAGCCCGACGTGGGGCTCGAACCCACGAACCGCGAGATCATGACCTAAGCGAAAGTCAGACGCTTAACCGACTAAGCTACCCAGGCGCCCCGGGAACTACCATTTCTGCTCTGAGAGCCAAAGACATCAACCCTGCCCAACAGCCCCTGCTTTGTTAAGAGAGATGGAGGACAAGAAAAGAGAGAATCTCTTCTGGGAAAAAAAAAAAAAAAAAAAAAAAACTTAATTTAAAAAATACCTTTCTGATATTTTGCAAGAGACTCCAACATTTTCTCTATAACTTAGGATAACAGGACAGGTAGAAAATGCTCACTTATTGGAACTAGACTTTGCTAACTGTATACTATTTCCTTCCAGGAATGCGCTCTTTGAAATACTCTGTGGATTATGCTTTTTTAAAGCCTATTTTGAAGCTCATAAAAACCACTAATGCTGATAATATGCGATTTTCTTTTCAGAAGCTGCCTTAAATCTTGCTTACATTCTAATCCCCAGCATCGTCCTTCTCCTCGTGATCATCACAGTTGTGTGTTGGCTTTGGATCTATAGAAGGAGGCAAGTAAAACCATCATTGTGTGAGCCTTTGTCTCTTCTGGACTCTTTGAGATTTGGGCATTGCTCTGTTTACTTCATTCAAAAGCCATAGCAGCGCCAGGAGAATCACCACTGCAGATGTGAGAGTAGATTCCCTGATGGGCTCAGGACATTCAGAAGGACTAAGCATTTGGGCTGGGTTGTGATTAGGCGAGTGATCTTATATTCTTTCATTTTCATGTGTGGAAGATTTTACATGACTTGGGGGAAACTATGTTATTTGCCTCCTTTGTATCTACACATCACTCAGCAAAGTGCTTTCATGATTATATACACTCACTCCAAAAATGTTTGTTAGTTGAGTGAAGGAATAAATGGTGAGCCATCAAAAAATGACTATTCCAGGGCCTTCTGGCAAACATCTGAAATGGAATCACCTTATTCAAAATGAAATAGCTCAATCTTTTAAATTGACTTTTGTTTAACTGAATATACAATTATAGACTGTGACCAAATAGTTCCACTAAGTAGTGTAGAGCACCTCTATTTATGAATCATGGGCCACCATTTCTGAGGCACCCACAGCTATTCTCAGTTGCTTTTTTATTCCCCATCATCAAGCCGTACCTAGAAGAAGGCCACTATGCCCATTTTACAACAGAAAAACTAAGGTCCAGCTTAAGATTCGACTCTCTTTGATGGCCATTTAAGATGAATGAGTAAGTATCAATGCACAGTTGACCCTGCAGCAACAAGGGATTGAACTGTGTGAGTCCACTTATACATGGTGTGGGTTTTTTTTTTTTTTCAGTAAATACAGTATAGTACTATAAATGTACTTTTTCTTTATGATTTTCTTTTTTTAATGTCTATTTATTTTTGAGAGAGAGAGAGAGATCATGAGCACATGCAGGGTAGGGGTACAGAGAAAGGGAGAAAGAGAATCCCAAGTAGGCTCTATGCTGTCAGCACAGAGCCCGATGTGGGGCTTGAACCCACAAACTATGAGATTATGACCTAAACTGAAGTCAGACGCTTATTCAGCTGAGCCACCCAGGCACCCCCGTGATTTTCTTCATAACCTTTTCTTTTCTCACTTACTTTATTGTAAGGATACAATATATAACATGCAAAATATGTGTTAATCAACTATTTACTTATCATTAAGGCTTATGGTCAGCAGTAGGCTATTAATGGTTCAGTTTGGGGGGGTGTCAAAGTTACATGAAGATTTTCAACTGTGTGGGAGGTTGGCACCCATAACCCCTTCATTGTTCAAGGGTCAACAGTAGAACTTGCTTCATTTAATAATACCGTCCTTATAGCATTATTAGCAGGATTAATTCATATACAGAATGGACATACAGTAAGCAGTCAAAAATATTAGCTCTATGATTATTTTTAGTAATTAATTCCCTTTGGTCTAAAAAGAGAATTCAATTAAAAATTACAAATATATTTTCCACCTGCTTACTCTGCAGTCTTTTTTTTTTTGGTTTTGGTTTTGGTTTTCTTGGCTTTTTTGTTTGTTTGTTTGTTTTAATTTCCCTTCCTTACTCTATCTATTTACCTCCTCACCAGGATTTGGGAATGGTGACTTTGAAGCTGGAGTCTGTCTCAAGGGGTTTATCCTTTTTTGTGCCACAGACCTCTGTAGCAGTCGGATGAAGCCTATGGACTCCTTCCCAGAACAATATCTTTAAATATATACAATAAAACATATTGGATTGCAAGGGAAGCAATTATACTGATATAACAGTTTAGCAAAATATTTCCAAAAAAGATTGTGATTCGGCAATACATGCATTTCTTTATCAATTCTTCCTTGTTTAGTAGTGGGTATAATTACCATAATTTTGAAACAGAGATGAGTGTAAAATATTTTCAGGCCTCTATGACAACTGTGATGTGATTTGAAAATAACCTGTGATTTCTGTTGGTGATCAAGTCAAAGATACTACTAATTCTACTCTAGTTTATTGCCTACATTCAGAATTGAAGGGCAGGCTCACTTTCACTTGGAGATGAGTTTTTTTTAATGTGATAGTTTCCCCCATCCAGTTCTATCCGTAGACCCTCTGGGAGCTCTGAGGATCCCAGAATAACCACCTCTGCTCTATGCTCTTGCAGCAGTGAATGAGAGATCTGCACTCACTTTGAATACAACCCTTCCCTGTTTTGTTACCCATCCCCGCCCCAAGCCCTGACCTGTAAGTGTCGGTAGATGAGAACAGCAGTGTAGTGACTGCCCAAGATGGCTTCCTCTGCCTCAACTGGAGTCACAGAGATGGTCTTAATCCCCTTTTCTAAAATACTCGGCCCTGCTTTTCTCCCCTCCTAGGAAACGGGAGCAGCCAGGCCCCAGCACGAAGGAGCAGCACACCATCTGGCCCTCTCCTCACCGGGAGAACAGCCCAGACCTAGAGGTTTACAACATCATACGAAAACAAAGTGAAGCCGATTTAGCTGAGACCCGGCCAGACCTGAAGAACATTTCATTCCGAGTGTGTTCGGGGGAAGCCACTCCCGATGACGTGTCTTGTGACTATGACAACATGGCTGTGAACCCATCCGAAAGTGGATTTGTGACTCTGGAGAGCGTGGAGAGTGGCTTTGTGACCAATGACATTTACGAGTTCTCCTCGGACCGAACGGGGAGGAGCAAGGAGGCTGGATGGGTGGAAAATGAAATATATGGTTATTAGGACACATGAAAAACACGTGAACAAATGGAAATGGGAAAGAAAAGAGGAGCAAAACTCTCCTGTTTTCTGTGGGGAGAAGACTCAGAATGTCTATGAAAATGCTCCGTTCAAGGTCTTTGGCGGTAAGCATGTGAGCCCCAATAGCCCCTGATGGATCCCCAAGTTTGGCCAAATGCCCAACCCCAGCTTCTCACCCAGATCAACCTTATGAGAAAGCACCTTACCTGCGGTCAGGCACAGAGTAGAAAATAAATATCAATCAATTGGTTATATCTGACTTTCAAGGGACAGTGCCTCCTTCCCTGGCAGGGAAGGTCAAGGCTGTAGGACTTGGGAAAGCCATGTCTGGCTTATATTACATGCACAGCCGCACATATGATCACAACGAGACAGAAATCTCAGAATCTTTTCAAAGCCCACGTACTCTGGCATCGGGCAGCCTGTGTGGGGACGAATCTTAGATCTGTTTTGTTTTGTTTTTCCAAAGAATCAAATCAAATCAAAAGCAGGAAGCAGAATGTTAGTCTGTCTGTGTCTACAGTCCTTCCTCTGCATGTAGCCTCAGGGGACCTCTTTTTCTTTCTCCTCACATCCAAACTTGGACATATCCAACGTGGAAATACTTTACAAACTAAAACTGGAATTTGAGTCTCGGCTTTTAGGCCTCTCTGTGTGCCCAGCCCTGATAGCGCTCTTGTTTTCCTCGTGTGTTTGTTTTACGGCAACAACAACATAGTTTGACTGATGATGGTAATGCTCCTTCCTTTGTGTTGTAGGGACCTTTTCTCAAATACATTTGGACTCAAATCCACAGAAGAGTTTCTCGGCCTAACATCAGCTGTTTACACTTTGACGGTCTGCGGGCTCTTATGTAATAACATCAGCAAACCCCTTCTAGCTTATTATTTGAATTTTTTTAATGTTTATTTTTAAGAGAGAGACAGAGACAGAGTGGGAGTGGGAGAAGGGCAGAGAGAAAGGGAGACACAGAATCTGAAGCAGACTCCAGGCTCCAAGCTGTCAGCACAGAGCCCAACACGGGGCTCAAACCCACGAACCATGAGATCGTGCCCTGAGCGGCAGTCGGATGCTCAACTGACTGAGACACCCAGGTGCCCCATAACCTTTGATCATATATCTTACTTTTTTCATAATTTGTCACTTTGCCTCATGCATGGAGCCCCAAACTAGACAGAGTTAGCTGGCCTGAGTCCAAGCGGTATCACATGCGGTGAATTATAATCACTACCCAGTGACCCGCCATACTGGGGCAGAGAGTAGAGTGGACAACAAAAGCGTCACTTATCCCTGCTCCCAGGAAGTGTATTTTGTGGACTTACAACATTTAAAGCAAAAGGAATGACCCCATGGTCTGAAGGACTGATAACGTTGCTCCACAACATCGAAGCTCCCATTTTGCTTCAGATGTCCTGGGTTTATAATCTATCACTTTGTCCTCCCTTATGTCACTCTACTGGGGCCCCCATTAGGCTGCACCCCCATCAGGATGGGAATCCACTCGCTCTGTCGGCATTATAGCTTCCACACCCCAGACAGCACCTTGCACAGAATAATCAATATTTGTTGACTGGACGAGCGATTCATGTTTCAGATTGTTGTAGAATAGTCTAAACAGGTCAGCTTAAAAGCTCACACTCCACCTGGGTGAGGGAGGTAATGGAGTTATTTTAGTTTGAAAAGCACCCTTATTGCCTGGAAGAAGGAAGCATGGTAACAAATAAGACACTGGTGAATTGTGTCAACAACTTTAAGTCACTGAAGCTGGTAACCAAAGGTTCATGGGACTCATTAGCGCAGCTGCAACTTTTTACCCAGGCCCTTTGTATTTGCCTTTACATTTCCCTGACTCTCCTTGAAAAACGTAGATGTGAGGCTTGCCCTCTGCTCTCCTGGTTTGGTCGCCTCTCAGCTAAGTCCTTCCTGTGCCACGTACTCGGTATCCCAGTGATTATCTTAGCTGCGCCTCAGCCGGGCGCACTTGGGTTCGGTTACAAATCTGGCAAACCGTCCAGAGCTCCTTGCCCACGGTTTGTCTGCTCCCAGCCAACAAGGGACGTGCAGTGAGTCCAAGCAGCTGCCTAGGCTCTCGGTTCTGGGGGACTCACCCCAACTGGTGCACCAAACTTCGGCACCAGATTTAGCTTCTGCGGCAAGGAAATCATTTCTGAGTTTGGGTTGGACGGATGTCTCTTGGTGAGTACTTCGTGTGCAATGGCATGTGACCTTATGTCTTCCTCCGTTTGGGTTCATTTGGCGAGGCTCTGACTTCTAGGGAGGAACTAGAGACTAGGAAGTCATTTGGTTCAATAGGTGAAGCTGTGACTTTTGGGGAGGAATCAATGCTCACAGAGGTTCTCTGGGCTTCCTTTGGTTTGGGTGTTGCTGCAACTTTCGGTATCTTTGAAAAAAACAAACGGCTATGTTCTAACTGGGAAATGAGAAATGATCGTTTGATCCCCACATGCCATCCTTTGGGCTGTATTCTCCAAAATTGGGCAATCTTTTTTTGCAACACCACTTGGCCACAATATCCATTAGACTTCTAAAAAAAATTACCAGGTAGTGTATCTATAAATTATAACCCCATCTTGCAATTACATTTGTTTTATAAAAAGATATTTAGAAATCGGGCCTTTAAGATTTTGTTCGCATCTTGTCTGTGTATTTGTGTATCCGTGTATATTGTAAATGTGAACTATTTTCTCTACCTCTAGATGGTATTGCTAAAATCAATTTGTAAGAGAGCTCTATCTAGTTGGTTTGAAGGCAAGCAGTTGTAAGAATTGGGCATTCCTAAAACTCAGAAGAATGGAAACTGTCCCAAACATTTTCCAAGGTTATGTGATCCGGGAAAATATTTGACGTTAAAGCTAATTTCAGATTGTTGGTTCTATTAAAGTGGACCTGCCTTTAGAATTGTCAGCAGTAGATGTGGTACTTCTGTTCTGCCTGTGTTTACCGAAAGCCAGGGAGGTTCATGTTCTATTACAAAATTTGCCAGAAATGAAAAAGCGTATGGTATTTGTCTATCAGTGTTTTGTCGAGTTTCTATTTTGTTCATTTGGGTTTTTTTTTTTAAAGAAAACCCTTAGTACTTTGCCTAATGCCTAATGAGGTTTTATGGGTAATCTAAGAACAAATAAACATAAATAACAAAAGTAACTCAGACCATGAGAAATAATAAGGGAAATAACTCTGCAAGAAAAGTGAGACTGGCTCTTTAAAGAGGGAAAACGTAGGACAAATCTTGATGTAAAAAGGAAAGTTGAGAAGATTTGTGAGAAGGGAATATTTGGAAAGGAATTTTTTGCATGGTCAAGACTCCTCAGGATTAAGGAGACTAATAGGTAAAATTTATTTGAGAATGATCAACACCTGGGAAAGGGAAGGAGCGTAAGATGTCCAGCTGTGATACAATATCAATAGAAGCCTTAACTGATTCTCTGGGGAGTTCTGAAGCAGGCTCACCCTTCGGAATCATCCTAAATTAAGGCAAAAGGCCTGGACTTTTATAACAGTCGTTGGATGTGACCAGCTGGGAAGAGGGCATGACCTTGGCAAGGCAGCGGTCGTGAGTCAAGACAATCCTTGACGATCTGAGAGTTAAGGACTGTTGGCTGCCTTCCTACAGCTGAGAGCCCTTCATTCCTGATGGAAATTCTGATCAGAACATTCTACATCAACATGGGAGATGACAGGGAGGGAAACAGAGACTGCGTAAGTGTTCTTAATTCATCTTTTGGGAATGCGTGAGTTTTAATGTCAGAAGCATACTGGTAGAAGATGGGAGTTTGAATCCCCCCCCCCCATTAAAATGACTCTTTTCTTGGATTATTGGTCTAAGTTATAAACAAAGGTTTTTCTTTGTCTTTAATCTGCCTAGAAAAACAAAGTTTCTATTAAAGTTGAATCTTCTCAATATTAAAAGAGCGAAGTTTTGTTAATAACTATATAACCCTTTGCATTTGCCTTTAGAATCTTATTGCCACCTTGAATAAACAGATAACTATGTTTTGTGATCATCAACAATCTTATTTAGGTGTGTGCTTTAAAACCTTTGGATGTTTCAGAAATACTTCCCGAAATTCAACTTGTGACCACTCTAGTTACTTCCAGATGAAGATCTGGGTTAGAGGAATGGAATATTTCTGCACCCCATCAGAAATATTCCTTAGTTTCAGGTCGAAACTCCACACTCTGCAGCTCCAGGATTTGTGAGGTCTTGTACAGGCATTTATCTAGGGCCTTAGAGGAGATTGGTTGTAACCAAGTAGTACTTAACAAATTTCTTGAGACAAGCTCTCCCCCCTCAATAGTAGTTTCAGGTCCATCAGAAGCTTGTTGGTCCAAGCAATGTTCTTTCTGATGTTCTCCTTGCTAACAGTGACTTGTGGATTCTTGTGGGACCCCCCTGAACAACAGCATGTCACCCTATAATGGTGTGTTGGTGAGTGCGGTTAATCATTTCTTCCATAAGATGCTCTGAGATAAGGATTCGTTACATTTCCAGCTGGCTTAAATGGCAGCATGGTGTCCAAATCCCCATTCCTTTGCTTTCTGAGGTCCTGTCCTGCCAGGAATATTGAGGTTGACATTTAGAGAGTTTGGGAGTCTGCCAACTGGGTGGTTTGATCCGCCTAATTGTTCCTTTGGGCAATCACGCAAGATAATAGCTGATGGGTCACCACTGCATCTGGCTCTTCCTTGTCCCTCACCCGTAAAGCTCCCATCTGTAAACATCTCAAGCTCTCGACTTCTGGGTATTAATTTTGTATCCTTCACTTTGCTGAATTCATTTATTGCTTCTAGTGTTTTTTGGTGGATATTTTAGGATTGTTTTATATATAGTATGTTGTTTGCAAATAGTAACAATTTTACTTTTTCTTCACCAATATGGACACCTCTTACTTCTTGTCTTCTTGCTTATCTAGGACTTCCAGGATGATGTTGAATAAAAGTGGCAAGAGTGGAGGTGCCTCGATGGCTCCGTTGGTTAAGCATCTGACTCTTGATTGTGGTTCAGGTCATGGTCTCATGTTGACAGAATCAAGCCGCACGTTGGGCTTTGCACCGGTGGTGCGGAGCCTACTGGGGATTTTTCCCTCTCACTTTCCCTGCCCCTCCCCCAACTAACGTGTACTTGCTTCCCCCGTCTCTCTCAAAATAAATAAACTACAAAAAGTGGCAGGAGTGAATATCTTTGTAATCTTCCAGATCTTAGAGGGAGAGCTGTGGGTTTTTTATATATGGCCTTTATTATTTTGAGGTACGTTCCCTTTTTTCCCCATCATGTTGAGAGTTTTTATCATGAATGAATATTGAATCCTGGCAAATGCTTTTTCTGCATATATTGAGGTGATTGGATTTTTATCCTTCGCTTTGTTGATGCAGTGCCAAGTGTTGATCGATTTGCAAATACTGAAACATCCTTGCATCCCAGGACTAGGTTCCACCCGATTGAGGCGAATGATCTTTTTTGAATGTATTGTGGCAGTGAGTTTATTAATATTGGGTGAGGACTTTTGCATCTATATTCATCAGGGATGTTGGCCTGTAGTGTTTTGGTGTGTGTGTGTGTGTGTGTGTGTGTGTGTGTGTGTGTGTGTGTGTGGTGTTTTTGTATGGTTTTGGCACCAGGCTAATGCTGGCCTCATAGAATATATTTGAAAACTTCCCTTCATCTTGTTTTTTGCAATAGTTTGAGGAGAAGAGAATGTTTGGTAGAATTCACCTGTGAATCTGTCTGGTCCTAGACTTATGTTTTTGGGTAGTTGTTGTATTATCAATTCAGTTTTTTTTTTTCTTGTAAATTATCTGTTCAGGTTTTCTATTTCCTCCTGGTTCAATTTTGGAAGATTGCATGTTTCTAGGAATTGATGCACTTTGGATTGTCCAGTTTGTTGGTATATAATTGTTCATAGTACTCTCATAAAATCCATTTGTATTTCTGTGGTGTCCATTACTCTTTCTCTCTCACTTCAGATTCTATTTGGGTCCTTTCTTGTTTTTTCTTGATTCTAGATAAAGATGTCAATTTCATTTGTCTTTTCAGAGAACTAGCTCTTGGTTTCACTGATTTCTTTTTCCTATTACTTTTTTAGTCTCTATTTCATTATTTCTGCTCTGATCTTTACTTCCTTTACTTACCTTGGGCTTTGTTCTTTTTCTAGTTACTTTAGGTATAAGGGTAGATTTTTATTTTCTTCTTTACATAGGTCTGTATTGCTATATGTTTCACTCTTAAAATTACTTTCTCTGTGTCCCAGAGATTATGGACCATCCTGTTTTCATTTTCATTTGTTTCTATGTATTTTTTATTTTCTCTTTGATTACTTCATTTACCTATTGGTGTTTTAGTCTCCACGTGTTCGTGTTTTTTCATATGTTTATTCTTCCTGTGATTTCTAGTTTCATACTACTGTGGTTGGACAAGATGCATAGAGGGGTGCCTGAGTGGGTCAGTCGGTTAAGCATCCGACTTCGGCTCAGGTCATGATGTCATAGTCTGTGGGTTCAAGCCCCGTGTTGGGCTCTGTGCTATCAGCTCAGAGCCTGGAGCCTGTTTGGATTCTGTCTGTCTGTCTATCTCTCTCTTTCTCTCTCTCTCTCTCTCTCTCTCTCTCTCTGCCCCTCCCCCACTCATGCTCTGTCTCAAAAATAAACAGTAACAAACTTAAAAAAAAAATAGTGCATAGAATGATTTTAATCTTAAACTTACTGAAGCTTGTTTTATAGCCTAATGTGTGATATATTCTGGAAAATGTTCCATTTTCACTTGAGAAGCATGTGTTTTCTGCTGTTTTGGGATGCAGTGTTCTAGATATGATATGTCCATGTGGTCCAGTGTGTCATTCAAAGGCATTGTTTCCGTACTGGTTATCTGTTTGTATGCTCTATCTATTGATGTAAGTGGAGTATTAAAGTCCACTGCTATTATTGTATTACCATCAATTTCTCCTTTTATGTCTGTTAATATTTGCTTTATGTGTTGAGGTGCCCTAGTGTTAGTTATGTAGATATTTGTAATTATTTTACTTATTGTTTGGTTTATATTTCTATCTTTATGTAATACCCTTCTTTGTCTCCTGTTAGTCTTTGTTTTAAAGTCCATTTTGTCTGATAGAAGCATTGCTGCATTGCTACATGAATTTTTTCTTTTTCTGTTTTTTTTTTTTTTTTTTTTTTTTTTT
>NW_027531536.1:1370976-1405211 GCF_008692635.1 Crocuta crocuta
TTTTTTTTTTTTTTTTTTTTTGCTTCCGTTTGTGTTGTAACTGTTTTTCCATCACGACCCTTTTAGTCTGTGTCTTTAGATCTGAGGTAAGTCTTTGAGAAATAGCATATAGGTGAGTCTTGCTTTTTTATCCATTCCACCACTATCTTTTGATTGGAGCTTTTAGGCCATTACATTTAAGGTAATTATTGATAGGTAGGTACTTCTTGCCCTTTTAAAATTTGTTTTCTGGTTGTTTTTGTAGTTCTTCTTTGTTCCTTTCTTGTCTTGCTCTCTTTCTGATTGCCCAATATCTATAGTGTTTTGTTTGGCTTTCTTTATTTTTTGTGTATCATACGTTTTGACTTTGTGGTCACCATGAGGCTCATATATAACATCTGAAGTAAATAGCGGTCCATGCTAATTTGGTTATTTAAGTTCAAACACATTCTAAATAAACGAAAGCATCCTTTCTTGTTTTTTCCATTTTTTTTAATTTCCTTTTTTGCATTCTCTACATTTATATATGTTATATTTTACATCTTTTTATTCATAGCTATTTTGTGTCTAATTATGGCCATTTCTTTTCCACTTGAAGTACTTTTAACATTTCTTATAAGGTTGGTATAGTGGTGATAAATAAACTCCTTTATCTTTTTTTTTTTTTTTTTTTGTCTGGGAAACTCATAATCTCTTTCAAATCCGAATGATAACCTTGCCAGGTACTGTTCTTGGTTGTAGGTTTTTCCTTGCAGCATTTTGACTATACTATACCACTCCCTTGTGACCTATTAAGTTTCTGTTGAAAAATCAGCTGATAACCTTATAGGTTTTCCCTTCTAACTTTTTTTGTCTGGCCACTTTTTAAGATTCTCTCTTTATCTTTAATCTTTGACATTTTTTTAATCATGTGCCAATGTGTGGACCTCATTGGGCTTCTCTTGTTTGGAACTCTGTGCATCTTAGACTTGGATGTCTTTCTCTCCCAAGGTAAGAGAAGTTCTCAGTTATTTCTTCAAATAAGTTTTCTTTTTTCTTTTTTTTTTTTAATTTTTTTAATGTTTTATTTTATTTCTAGGAGAGAGAGAGAGACAGCGTGAGCAGGGGAGGGCCAGAGAGAGAGGGAGTCACAGACTGAAACAGGCTCCAGGCTCCGAGCTGGCAGTCAGCACAGAGCCCGACGCGGGGCTCGAACCCACGAACCGCGAGATCATGACCTAAGCAAAAGTCGGACGCTTAACCGACTAAACCACTCAGGCGCCCCTCTTCAAATAAGTTTTCTATACCTTTTCTCTCTTCTCTTTATAGGACCCCTATAATGTGAATGTTTGTTCTCTTGATGTTGTCCAAGAGCTCTCTTAATCTATCCTCATTTTTCTTTTAATTCTTTCCTCTTTTTTTTGCATTCAGTTGTGTGCTTTCCATTACCCTATCTTCTAGATCACTGCTCTTCTGCATCTGCTAGTCTACTGTTGATTCCCTGAAGTGCGTTTATTTCAGTTACTGTATTCTTCAACTCCAGTTGGTTCTTTTGTCTTTATTCTATGTCTTCATTGATGGTGTCATTGACTTCTTCCACTCTTTTCTCTAACTCAGTGAGTATCTCTAGGACCATTACTTGAAATTTTTTATCAGGCATATTGTCGATCTCTGTTTCACTTTTTCTGGGATTTTTTTCTTGGTCTTTCTTTTGAAGCATACTCCTATGTCTCCCCAGTTTGCTTGACTTTCTGTGTGTGTTTCTATGGATTAGGTGAACTACTCCCTCAAAACCTGAGGGAGCAATTTTGTGTATGGTGTCCCCTATGCAGATGACTTGTGCTTGGCGGCCGTGTACACTTCTAATCTAATTGTGCTGCGGCAACAAGACTGTTTCTACCATAAATTAAAGTGCATTTTCCATCTATCCTAGATTTACATCTCTCACACACACACCCTCCAACAAATTGTGATATTCTGTGGAGCAACAGAGCAAACTTTCCAAAAGAGGGAGAGAGATTTCACTGAAATGCAGGAGGACATCTGACTATGAGCATTAAAAAGTCTTCATTCTTTCAAGAGACTCACACAAAGGCCACATGACCCCTAGAGGGGGTAGGATTTGGAGCCCCCAGATGTGGTTAGGAGTCACTTGACCACTTGCTTATAGAGGTGTTAGTTCTTAATACCACACGTGGCCTCCTGCTGGTTGGAAGTTTGGGTTAATAAGCTGTAACTGAGGCACCTGGGTGGCTCAGTCAGTTAAGCCTCCGACTTCGGCTCAGGTCATGATCTCACGATTCATGGGTTCAAGCCCCATGTAGGGCTCTGTGCTGATAGCTAGCTCAGAGCCTAGAGCCTGCTTCAGATTCTATATCTCTCAGAAATAAATAAAACATTTAAAAAATCTTTTAAATAAGCTGTAACCCCCCTCTTCACCCCAGTGCATGAGTTTCAGCCATTTCCCTTTGACCCCCCAAAGAAGCTGGAAAATGAAACCGGGCAAAGAAGTTGCAAAATGAAACAGGGCAAAGAAGCTTGGTGGTGGTTCATTTTTCTTCTAGAGTCTCTAGCAGCTTATTTTAATAGAGACTGAGTAGGGCACCTGGGTGGCTCAATTGGTTAAGAGGCCAACTTCAGCTCAGATCATGATCTCACTGTCTGTGAGTTCAAGCCCCGCATCAGACTCTGTGCTAAGAGCTCAGAGCCTGGAGCCTGCTTCAGATGCTGTGTCTCCCTCTCTTTGCCCCATTCCACTCATGCTGTTTCTCTCTGTTTCTCAAAAAATGAATTAAAAAAGAGACTGAGTTAAGTAGGTAGGATTAAAGCTGAGGAACTGCACCCCAAACCCTCACCCTATGCCACTGCATCCTCACAATTTGACCCCAGCCCTACCTACAAGGCCATGAACAAGAATCTTAAACAGTTGGAGTAGGCAGCAGTGCACAGTATGGCACTTGGCTGATAACTCACCTCAAATCCCCTCTTCCCTAGACTCAAAAGACTGCCCTGTTGAGTAGGCTGGAAAGCTATCAGCAGTTTGGGAGATTTGGAGCTGCCTCTTTTGTGTGGGTGATAAAGAACATAGGGAATTCTACCTCTGAGGGTGGCCTCAAAATGCCCCACACCTGGGTCATTGCCACAGCTTGCTTCCAGGGCAGGTACTACTCTCAGGTTGGGTTGAAATTTAAAAGGAATTCTAGATGTGGGGACCTTGTTTGGTCGCTGATACGAACAAATCAGAAAAGATACCTTGAGACAATTTGAGAAACTTGAACATGGACTGAACATTAGATAAAATTTGTTTTATTAGTAGGGAAAAGGGCCAGTGATTTAGTAAAAGATGAAAGTCCTTATTGATTAAAGAGGTTTATACTAAAATGACCTGATTTCTGATATTTGTTTTAAAATGTGCTAGCTAGATAAAAGGTAGAGAGGATGAATGAAAACTAGATAGGCAAGCTGTTGATGATTTCTTAGTGAATGAGAGAGAGCTATGGAGGTTCATTGCATTCTATCTTTTTATTCTAGATATTAGATATTCTAGATATTTAATATTCTAGATATTAAACATTTAATTCTTAAAATTTAAATCCAAGTTAATTAACATAAGGTAATTTCAGGAATAGAATTTAGTGATTCATCACTTACATATAACACCCAGTGCTCATCCCCACAAGTGCCATCCTTAGTGCCCATCACCTTAACCCATTCCCCACCCGATACCCTGCCAGCAACCTTGTTTGTTCTCTGTATTTAAGAATTTCTTATGGTTTGTCTCCCTCTGTTTTTATCATATTTTTGCTTCCTTCCCTCTATGTTCATCTGTTTTATTTCTTAAATTCTACCTATGAGTGAAATCATATAATGTCTGTCTGCCTTACTTCACTTAGCCTAATACCCTATAGTTTCATCCATGTTGTTGCAAATGGAAGGATTTCGTTCTTTTTGATGACTTAGTAATATTCCATTGGATCTATATAGCACAGCTTTATCCATTCAGCAGCTGATGGACCTTTGAACTCTTTCTATACTTGGGCTATTGTCCATAGTGCCGCTGTAAACACTGGGGTGCATGTGCCCCTTCAGCATTCTCTCTACTTTTATATATGATGGTGAGTTTCCACTAAACACTTTCTTTAACAAAAAGGGAAAGGGAGGAAGAATCACAGATCTCCAGTCCTGATGAGGAAGGACGTTCTTGTGATGGAGGGTAAAGGAGAGTGGTGTAGAAAGTCCACTGAGTTTCTCCTCACAGGAAATAATGATGAGATGGCATGAAGAGAACACTGGAACTAGCTTAACAGTTGGCTGGCATCTATTGTGCACCAACGGCTGGTTTCTTGTTTATCATAATGAACAAGAAAGGATATTAACTCATGGAGTACTTAGTGGCAAGTATGGAGTACTGAGTGACAAGTACCTTCATGAACCTCTTTAGTCCTCATAATAACACTGGTAAGCTAGGTACTATGAATCCCCATGCTGACTATTCATCACTTGCCATACCTCACCCTCACCCCTCATTTTCTGCGCTATTCTCCCCTGCTCTGTGCCCTACCAAGCCGACCACTGCATCCTCCTCCTTTGCCAGCTGATTGTACATGCAATTTGGATAATGGAAAGCTCCAGCTGATCTGTAGGCAAGGAGGAAGGAAAGGTCATGGTTTCTCTTGCCCACTCCCTTCCTGCTTTGATGTCTTATCTATAGCAGCAATTGTGCCCTGTGCAATGAAAGCTCCACAGCCAGAGCTGTGAGACGGTAAATCCACTCCTTTGCCTTGTCCCCTCAGCCCTAGGTGGTAACAGCCTCCCCCTGTGGCTAGTCTCTTGGTAGCTTCCCATTCCTTGTTAGCTTCTTTAACCCTAGATATATATATCTGCAAGTAGCACTCTCATTAAAGTCTCATTAATTTATGACCCTATTACATAAATTGTTTCCTAATGAGACTCTTATTGGTAACCATCTCCCATAGCCTTTGGGATTTTAAGAGTTCTATCAGTGGCATCATGTGATCAGACTTGTACATTAGAAAGCCCATCATGGCCATGGTGTAAAGAAGAAATTAGAGGAGGACCTAACCAGGGGAGAGTGTGACCATGTAGGAGATTAGGTCAGTAATACAGGCAAGAGATGATGAAGAGAACAGGGATTAAAAGAAGCCTATAAATTCCAAGGACATTAAGGAAGCCAAATGAATACTTGGCAATTGACCGGACATCTAAACATACAAAATGACAGTTACAGTCAGGAAAAAAGTAAAACAGGAAAAATGTAGTTACAGAAAAAGTATGGTGATCGATGTGTAACATCGAACACTACTTGAAGAGACCAGGCCCTCAAATTTCATCAATCAATTCCTGATGGTAGTTCCATCCATTTTGCAGAGATGCATACATCAGCAATCATAGACCAGGACCAATGAATCCTGCAACTAACTCCCAATCCTGATGCCAGGATTACAATGCAGTCTTAGTAAACATAAGTAAACTGCTCACACAGATCTACTGACAGGAAGAGAAATACTCAGATCATGGGCCTTCTGATCTGCGTGATCTTTATTCCTTAAGATAACCAGATTAGTCTGGTTTATATTTAAGACCACCGTTGTTTCATTCCTGTGACTCTATCTCCAGAGTGCATCCAGTCCACTGAGACCTGAAGGATCAGGTTTCTAGATATGCGAACAAAAGACCCCCACCTTTTTTCCATCC
The DNA here is from genome assembly GCF_008692635.1 of Crocuta crocuta. Classification (NCBI taxonomy): domain Eukaryota; kingdom Metazoa; phylum Chordata; class Mammalia; order Carnivora; family Hyaenidae; genus Crocuta; species Crocuta crocuta. The sequence continues at coordinate 1,376,650 of NW_027531536.1, forward strand.
CAACCTATGTGTATTAGTTGTTCCATCTCCCTCAAGGACACCTTCTATCCCACTCCATTTTTTTCTGGTAACTTAAATTGGTCCTTTTTTTTTTTTTTTTTTAATAACTGCAGCTTCCAGGTTATTTTCTTCACAAGGCCTTCTGTAATCTCTATTTATCAGCAACTAGTTCAATGCCTGGCCCATCACTTGTCTTCATTGTTGGGCCTAAAGTACCTTGAGATCACAATATTTGTCAGATTTGTTTTTACATCTTTCCAGAGTGCCAAGAACAACGCCTTGGACACAGACCAATAAAGACTTGTTAAATATATTAATGACAAAATATAACAAGTGTATTCTTTCTTACTGTATTTCAAGTGAAAATACAATAAATAATCACGATACCAAAGCCAAACAAATCCAAACGAACCTCCAGGAAACAAAAATGTGCTAATGCGCCAAGAGGTTTTAGAGTAAGTCCATATGGGGTTTTAAAAAACAACACAAGTGTTGTAGGACTTTATTGTGAATTGGATCTGCCAATATCAATGCTGAAGAAGCCAATCCTGAAGCCAAATACCAGCTTTTGTTTCCCAAACACTGATTAAAACAAATAGTTTTAAGTTGCCATAGCTTTTGGATCAACAGATCTTCCTTGACTTAGGATGGGATTACATCCCAATAAACTCATCATAAATGGAAAATATTGTAAGTGGAAAATGCATTTCGTACACCTAACCTACTGAAGAGCCTAGCTTAGTGTAGCCTGTGTTAGATTGCTCAGGACCCATCAACCTAAAGTTCAACAAACTCCTCTAACACCAAGCCAATTTTATAATCCCATGTTGGCTATCTCATATAATCAAAGACTGTATTAAAAATGACCGAGAGAGGGGCGCCTGGGTGGCTTAGTCGGTTAAACGTCCGACTTTCACTTAGGTCATGATCTCGCGGTTCGTGGGTTCGAGGCCCGCGTCGGGCTCTGTGCTGACTGCCAAGCTCAGAGCCTGGAGCCTGCTTCAGATTCTGTGTCTCCCTTTCTCTCTGGCCCTCCCCTGCTCACGCTGTCTCTCTCTCTCTCTCTCTCTCTCCTAGAAATAAATAAAACATTAAAAAAAAAAATGACCAAGAGAATGGTTGTATGGGTAGGGAATGGTTGTCAGTAATCGGCTGTTTACCCCTGTGATTGTGTAGCTGACCTGGAGCTGCACAGCCTCACAATGAGGACTGTACAGCATAGGGATAGCCTGGGGAAAGAATTTCAAGGTTCAAAATTTGAAGGACCGTTTCTACTGAATGTGTCAATTTTGCTCACTTCTGCGTAAGTGTGAAGTCAAACGTAAGTTGAGCCATCGTAAGTCCAAGATTGTATATATACACTTTTATATGTATACTTCATATAGCAAATAACATGGAAACTCTGGCTCCCTTAATTGCTGTTGGACATTAAGGAACCTACCCTCGTTAGTGAGGACAGAAAACAGCAGCTTCCCAACCACAAAAGAGAACTTTCCTTGGTTCTATGCAGCCAACCCCAGTACCATCTTTGTGAGGGTTTATCATCTCCAGTAGCACATGCTTTAAAATTGAACACCACCTCAAAGTGGCCTTCAAGTAGGGAACTAGTTAAAATTAGATTAGACTTGGGGTTGTTGTAGACACCTGAAACAATGCTCAGCATCCCTCCTCATCAGGGAAATACAAATCAAAACCACACTGAGATACCACCTCACGCCAGTCAGAGTGGCTAAAATGAGCAAATCAGAGAACTCTAGATGCTGGCGAGGATGTGGAGAAACGGGCACCCTCCTCCACTGTTGGTGGGAATGTAAACTGGTACAGCCCCTCTGGAAAACAGTGTGGAGGTTCCTCAGGAAACTAACAATAGAACTCCCCTATGACCCAGCAATAGCACTGCTAGGAATTTACCCAAGGGATACAGAAATGCTGATGCATAGGGGCACATGTACCCCAATGTTCATAGCAGCACTCTCCACAATAGCCAAAACATGGAAAGAGCCTAAGTGTCCATCAACGGATGAATGGATCAAGAAGATGTGGTTTATCTATACCATGGAATACTACATGGCAATGAGAAACAATGAAATCTGGCCATGTGTAGCAACATGGATGGACCTTGAGGGTGTTATGCTGAGCGAAATAAGTCAGGCAGAGAAGGACAAATATCATATGTTTGCACGTAAAGGAGGATTAGGAGGGACTTAACTGAGGACCAAGGGGGAGAAGGAGGGGGGAAATGGTGGGGGAAAGGGAGAGAGGCAAACCATGAGAGACTCTTGAATGCTGACAAAAACTAAGGACTGATGGATGTGGGGAGGAGGGGGGATGGGCATGGAGGAGGGCACTTGTGGGGAGTAGCACTGGGTGTTATGTGGAAACCAATCTGACAATAAACTATTTGTAAAAAAAAAAAAACCCATTTAAAAAAACAACTTGGGGTTGTTGTATGAAAGCATTGACCATATCTCTCGGGTACTGTGCATAGCCCTGATATATTATTATTATATTATGGAAACTTAAGAATATGTACAAAATGAGAAGGGTACAAGGATCTGAAGTACCTTTCACCCAGCTTCAACAGTTACCAGTTGTGAAAGGAGAGCTCATACACAAAGCCATTTAGGAAAGAATGTTTATGGGGTGCCTGCATGGCTCAGTCAATTGAGTGTCCAACTTTTGATTTCAGGTCCAGTTATGATCTCCAGGTTTATGGGTCCAAGCCCCATATCAGGCTCCATGCTAACAGTGGGGAACCTGCTTAGAATCCTCCCTCTCTCCCTCCTCTGCTCTCTCTCTAAATAAGTAAATGATAAATCTTAAAAAAACATTTACTTTGTTTTTGCAAGATTATACTTCAGAACCATTGAGCTCTCCAAAGAACACAGCAAGCCTCTAGAGAAAAAGTGAGAACCTGCTGAGATTAGTCAGTTGGCTCCTAACGTGGTTGCCCCTCTGTAAGAGTTGCCATTGGTTTATAGATAATATTGCAAAAATCAGAAATGAAGCTGTTTGCATTAGGTTGTTCACTTACACGAAGGGCTCAGGTGTTCATTTAGAGGCTAGTCTTAGTGTGTTTATCTTTTTTTAGTTTATTGAAGAATGCCAAGTGTTTGGGGGTGTTTTGGTTTGTGACTGTGGTCCATGATGTGCTAAATCAAAATGGCAGCAGGGCAAGTATCGTTCCTTCCTTGCTCTGCCCCCCCTTCTGGTCAGTTCCTGCCCTTTAAGCATAGACTTGACCATGTAATTCAGTAATTTTGTGATTGATATCATTAACTTGGTAAGGGTTTTTTTTTCCCTATTGGGTCAGTGTAATTTACATCAGAGATACAAGAGTTGTTGATGAACGTGAAAATATCCTAATTGTAGGTTGTTCTTAAAAATCGTAAACCCATACGATACTAACGTTTTAAGAATAAACTTCTGTCTAGAGGCTTCCTAAAGCCCCCTGGTTATACTTTGATCACATCAGAGTTAAAGTATTTGAATTTCTGTTACTGGCTTGTCCTTTCTAAGCTTGGGAACAAAAGGCATCCAGTTTGCCTCTACCAAGTTTCTTCTGCAGTAGCTGTGTGACTGGGTGTCCTTCCTTCTCTGAGATCCCCCGAGTCTACCAGTATTCCAGTCTCTCAGGACGTGAGATGCTTTATTAACAATAAAACAGATTCCACTAGCCAGAGAGCAAGTGCAAGGTAAATTTTCTGGGAGTATTTTATAGATGTCATTTCCTCATAGGAAGTATAGTTCTTGCTTCTTGATGATGAGCTAATTATACCTGATGACCTAAGATTTGTTTTCGAGTGGTTGACATTTTTGGAATGGTCTCTGTTACAAATTTTTATATCCCATCATGTCTCAGTAGGAAAAATAGATTTGTTTTGAACCTATATAAATAATGATATGGCCGTGAAAAAGTAAAAGGAAGAAATAAATCCACTTTGTATAATAACCATTGTTCTCTAGTTTTACAGACAAAGCCGGTGTTTGTTCCTATTTTTCTAGATTAATTTTTCATGTGATAATTTTGCAATGTATACAAATACTGAGTTCCTATGTTGTACATTGTGTATCAGGATGTACATGACTTCTGAGTATTTCTGATGTTATCAGCCGCTGATGATCACAGCCTAAGGTCATGATGTCTTCAGAAACTGCAAAATGGTGATGTTCTATTTCTGTCATGTCTTCTTTATCAATCTTCTTAGTCTTCCTCTCATCATATATATAGATGCACATACCTACGTATATATCATAGTTCATATAGATAACATTAGGGATGACAGAAAAAAATGCTTAATTCTTTTCTGTATCAGCTTTCAAATTAAAGACACCATTGCCTACATCCTCTATCTAAAGTAATCAATGACTTTGACTTTGTATCTTTGTCATGAATTCAAGCATCGATCCATTGAGTTATTATCATATTGACTTTCATATCTGATCCTCGTTGGCCAGTGAGAGCTCATCTAAGTTGACTACTGAATCCTTTTGACACGATCCTAGTACTCTTTGATGGCTTCCTTGCTTTTTGATGTCAAAAAGTGTTTCTGGCTTACCAGGAATATTTCCTGTTTGAGACCAGGAATCTGCCATTTCTCCAAGAAGCCCAGTCTCAGGTTGGTTTCCCCAGGAAAGACCTGAGTTGAATATTTATGTGCAAGAAATTTCCTGGGGACTGCCCTCCAAATCAACACCTGAAGGAGGGGTGTTGGCAAGTAGGGGTGACAGAAGTCGAACTGGGTAGAGGAAGGAATTGAGCTACAATGTACCTATGACCAGTATCCAGGAGAGTGCTGGGGCTGGTTTTGCCTTTCAAGCTGTCCTGTTGAAGGCAAGAGAGCCAGATATCTCTAACTTACACTAACCAGGCATCAGATGTAGGCTCCCCAGTGAGTAACACTGAGTAAAGTGTTTCCCTTCATTTTAAGACAGTGGTTCTCAGTTAAGGTAGTTTTACACACCACCCCCAACTAGGGGATATTTGCTAGTATCTGGAGATATTTTGGTTGTCAAAACCAGGAGTGGGTGCTGTTGGTATCTAGTGGGTAGAAGCTGGGGATACTGCTAAACATCTTCTGATACTTAGAACAGCCCCCAATAACAAATGATTATTCAGTCCAAAATGGTGATAGTACGGAGGTTGAGAAATCTTGGTTTAGGGCAGTGCCTGGTTAGTGACTCAGCTGAGAACTGACCACTAATGATGTCCTCAGCATCGTGGGGAATGACGCCTTTTCCCCTCAAAGGGGGCTATGGGTGATATACACAGCACCCATTACACACTTTTATTACTTTTAAAGAAAACTAATATAGAGAGACCTTACTCTGGGTGCTAGGAGTGCTCACTGCTCCTGCGTTCATCTATTTCTAGGTGTGAGTGGGGGAGGGAGAGAGAAAGAGAAAGAGAAAGAGAGAATGAATCCCAAGAAGGCTCTGCACTGGCCGTATAGAGCTTGATGTGGGGCTCAAAACCACAAAGCCATAAGATCATGACCTGAGCTGAAACCGAGTTGGATGCTTAACTGACTGAGCCAGCCAGGTGCCCCAGAAATAATATTATAATATACATAATTTATTCCTCCTGATATTTCCAATTCAAAATCAGAACTATGGATGTAACCCTTACATTTTGAGAAGCTTGGAAACTCCTTGATCCTATTAGAGTTCTGAAAGGTATCTTGATTAAGCCTTTTTTGAGTCTCATTAAGTTCACTCTTTGGCGGGGGGGGTGTCTAGACCTGAAAGAGAACTTTACAAGAAAGTGTTCAAACATAATCCAGAACACTAGAATTAGAGGGAACTTGAGAGATTATCTGGTGACCAAAACTCTCATTTGCAAATGAGGAAAAAGGGGTCCAGCAAAGTTGAGTGAACTTCTTCCAAATTTCTTAACTACTTGGTGCCCTGGGCAGAACTCAGACAGGGCCACCTGTCCCCTGACATTGTTTTCTGACTCGTCTCCCTACTATCCACACTCTCATACTGCAGAACTGAGAAAATAGAGCAGAGAGGAACGGAAAGGAGGATGGTATTCACTTGGCATTTCACGCTGCCTCAGTGGAACGAGAACTCGGAGTGCAGATCTGCAGGAAGGAAGCACTGCTTACCCATCAAAAACATCGTTCAGATGTTTTTCCAAAGCACTGTTGGGTTGTGGTGTGCCTTCCACTTTCTCTCCTTCACTTTTGCCAGTGGCCGAGCAGTGATAGACCAGCCTGGCCAAAGTTGGGCTATCTTAGCAAAGGTAAAGAGTTCAGTTAATCAGCCTGCTCAGGAGCAGAATTAATGATGAAGTCTCATTAGTATCACACACAAAAATAAAGTTGGCCACACGGTAGAATGCCTCACTCCTGTTCAAATAAAGGATTTTTAAAGGGTTCTGTCAATCCCTCCTTAGGCCTACAAATCTTGTCCAGGTCAGTTGTTTGTGATTTCTTTCAGTGCTTCTTAAATGCTTCCATGAAATACCGGGAGAGGAGTGTCAGCTACATCCATACACGTGCGTGTGTGTGCGCGCGTGCACACACACACACACACACACACAGGAACCTATGTGTGTAAATGCACGGTTCTGGGAGAGTGGCCCCCACATACTTGAGGAAATAGGTCTCTAACGTCCTGTTTATTTTTATTTTTTTTAATGTTTTATTTATTTCTGAGAGAGAAAGAGACAGTGTGAGCAGGGGAGGGTCAGAGAGCGAGGGAGACACAGAATCTGAAGCAGGCTCCAGGCTCTGAGCTGTCAGCACAGAGCTCGACGTGGGGCTTGAACCCACGAACCGAGAGATCATGACCTGAGCCGAAGTCGGATGCTCAACCAACTGAGGCACCCAGGAGCCCCCATCCTGTTTATTTTAAATATTTGTTTAAATCTCACACTTTTTCATATGTAAATAAAAGCTTAAAGGGGAAAATTTGTATTCCAGGAGATGTAGTACGTTAAACAAAGACTTTGTGAAATCCTCACTCCTGCCAAGTCATGTCACATCTTCTCTCCCCATTTGAGAAACCCAGCTTGAGAAACTGATTTTTTACAATTGATTTTTCTGGTCTGGGGCAGAATTCATGCTCTTAAAAGTAGTTTAATATTTTAATTTGAATTTTATCTATTCAAGGATTATAGAGTATCTATTATATTTGCTTTTATTTTAGCAAAATCACTAGTTAAGCTGGGGTAATGAAGATTTTCACACAACTTTTATTTTACCAACAATGAAGTAAATGTAAGTGTATTCAAACTGTATAAAATGTTACTATATTTTCATCAAAAATGAAAACTAAATGTAAAGCTTAAAAATGTAGATTTTTATATTGTCAAACAATGACTCTTCTAAAATATTCACAAAACATCTAAAATTGAAAGGGTAGATAATATAGAAATTAAAATAACAGATAATATAGCTGCCTGGGTGGCTCAGTTAGTTAAGTGTCCGACTTTGGCTCAGGTCCTGATCTCGTGGTCTCTGAGTTTGAGCTCTACATGGGGCTCTGTGCTGACAGCTCAGAGCCTGGAGCCTGCTACAGATTGTGTCTCCCTCTCTCTCTCTGCCTCTCTCCCACTCTCTCTCTCTTTCTCAAAAATAAACACTAAAACATTTTTTAAATAAGAAAACAGATAAGAAAATGTCAACATTTTAAATTAAATTTTCAAATCTAATTCTTAAAAAATTAATATTATTAACTGGCTTATAAAAAGATGATTCTGGAGCACCTGGGTGGCTCAGTCAGTTAAGTGTCTGACTTTGGCTCAGGCCATGCTGTCCTGGTTTGCGACTTCAAGCCCCATATCGTTCTCTGTGCAAATGGCTCAGAGCCTGGAGCCTGCTTCAGATTCTGTGTCTCCCTCTCTCTCTCTGACCCTCCCTTGCTCACTCTCTTTCTCTCTCAAAAATAAACAAAAAATTTTAAGTAAAATGATTCCTCATTCAAAATGTATTGTCGTAGGGGCGCCTGGGTGGCTCAGTTGGTTAAGCATCTGACTTCGACTCAGGTCACGATCTCACGGTTCGCGAGCCTCGGGTCGGGCTCTGGGCTGACAGCTAGCTCAGAGCCTGGAGCCTGTCTTTGGATTCTGTAACTCTCTCTCTCTCTGACCCTCCCCTGCTCAGGCTGTCTCTATCTCTCTCTCAAAAATAAATAAAACATTAAAAAATTTTTTTTAATGTATTGTCCTTGTAATTACCAACTCAAAGAATTGGTATCATGCGTCATAAATGTTTTAGTTAGAACTTTGTGTACACAATTTAAGAAGAATATGAATAACATTACAAAACATTGCTCACCCACCATACCCAACAGTTGTGAAACCACCATTAAAGAAGTAAAACAAATGGTACACTCAGCACTATTCCAGAACAATAACTGGATGTAGAAAAGTCTCTTCATTCTTAACAAAAGAAGACTTGAAGAATTGATTAATTTGTCTTGCCTCTTAACTAAGCACTTCCAGCAAAGGTCCCTAAACAGTAATTGTTATAAAAATGAGGTTATGGGCTAATGGCCGTGCTATGTCAATGCTGAATGCCCTCGTGAGAGGAGGCGCCTGTCTTCTTCAATAGTTCGTGAGTGTGAAGGCAGTCAGAAGCACCCAGTGTATGGATGCACATAGGATACAAGAGTGCATGTGACCTGTCCCCTTCTATTCTGCTCCAGAGAGAATGCAGAGTAAGAGGATCTATGAACAAAAAGTTTACTTACAAAGTTCTTTCCTAGATCTTACCTACGTATGCAGTGAACTTAGTCTACAGAGCAGTTATGATTATTACTACTTTACAAATGAAGAAACTGAGGCCCAAACTAAATTGAAGTGCCTCTCCAATGACTACCTAGCTATAATTTGGTGGGGTGAGACCAGAACCCAGGGCTGCTGGCTCCCCACCCAGAGTTTTGCTGACTCCAGTCCAGCTTCTTGATACTCAGACTTGATTCAATATTTATGTCAGGATTTTGTGATAAAACGGTATGTGAGTTTAAGAGAACAAAAGAACCATATTGTTTTGCCCTCTTCAGTGTTTAAGGATTTGGAGGTTCAGGGGTAGAGAAAAGAGAAGTCATTTTAATAGATGTTTTCTGAACTTGACTACTGAACTTCAGCCTCTTAGAAACAACATACCTGAAATGTTTCTGATCAAATAGTGATTACAGGCACAACAGTACAATTACTGTACTTAGTCTTCTGGGAAGTGGTCAGCATCTTCTTTCATCCTTTTGATTTGGATTCCCTTGGGCTACTAGATGGGATGGTTCCTGCTGTTATGTGGCAATTTGAGATGGCCAGCTAAGTAGCGTAATTGCTATTTACCATGAGGTATGCGCTATTTGGGGGTTGGAGACTGAACCTGACAGAAAATTAAATGTGATTTCTGCCCTCAGAGGTCTTCATTTTACTCTGACGAATAGATTTGACATGTAAACACAGGAAAGAAAAAAACACCAACTTCAGAAGAAATATGGGGGAGAGATACACCCAAAAAGGCATACCTCTGAGAGAATACCTAATACATGTAAGCTGATGATGAGGTGAAGAGAGTTAATAGATTCTTTGCTGTAAAGCAAAGGCTGCTGAGGCTGCCTCTCAAGCTGATCTCCCATTTCGGATATTCTTCCCCCGAAGTATTTGTACAAGTTTTTTGGCATCTGCCCAAAACCAAGTTCTTAGTGACATTCTGTCTTCTTCACACACACACACACACACACACACACACACACACACACACACACACACACACACACACACACACACACACACACACACACACACACACACACACACTTTCAACTCTGCCCTCAAATGAAAAAAATCAGGGCACTATAAAAACTATCAAATCTTTTACTAATGATCAAATTTAGTCTTTGGGTTTGGATGGATGGATGTTTACTTAGGAAGACATTTACAACAAGATGTGACTGACCAGTAGAGGGGGCATGAGCTTCACATTTGGTGTTCTTTGAAGAATTAAGAAACCAAAAAAGAAGAATGAGATCATAAAGCAGGATAAATTGGGCATAGAGCAAATTTACAGCTGCTAAAAACATTTTGCAAACATTCCTTATCTTTGCATTCTTGCGTGGGCATGTGACGAGGTAACGTTACGCATGCTAGAGGAATGAACCCAGTGGTGCGTGGTGTTTCTTACTTAGCTCTTCTCCCTTCAAATTTGTTACTCGATATGTGACTTCATTTTAACACAGCTTATCCAAGAGGACACAGATGCACAAGTTCTCAATTGTCATGGCAAAATACTTAGAAGTTAGGTGACCTCTTACCCTCGCATATCTAGAGAATTGTTATCCTCAGCAGAACAGCTGCTCTTGGGTGATATAGTAGTGAGTAAACCAGTCTTTGTGACAAAGAGCTTAACCCAGTCAGTTGTTCACTGGGTCTAGGCCCTGGAGTCAAAGAGATGACTTCAAAATCTGGATTCTACCATGGGCTAGCTTGGTGGCCTTGAGCAAATTATGTTAACTCATTAAGATTTAGTTCTTTTGTAGAAAGATTATAGTAGAAACCCAAACTAGGACTGTTGTAGAGATTAATTATAACCTAATAATAAACCAAAACATTGCAGAGGAGTTGATATTATAATCCTCTTTCCACTCAAGTGCACAAAACGAGATTATCTTTGATTTATGACACACTCTGATCATTGGCCTAAGCATGACCCTCTTTTGTTCTCCTTTATGTATACTATGTACTCATTTGTGTATTTGTTCATTATTGATAATACAAATACTTGTTAACCAGCCACCCAATACAAGAATTAGAACATTAACAATCATTTACACCCACCTCTGGGTTTCTTCTCAATCCATTCTTCTATTGCCCTTCCTTGAATCTTGCAGTTATGATTATAATTTATTTTTGAAATTACAGCATCATACATTGGTATTTCTAAAGATTGTTCAATTTTGTTTTTAACATGACTAAGAGTATTAAGCTATAAAATCTTTAGGAACTCCCTTTTTTAAAAAATATATTGCTTAGACTATTCATATTTTTGCTTATAGCTATTTATTTGGCCATCCAATATGCCCTTATGTGAAGTTACCACAATTTATCCATTTCTTTTTTTTTAATTTTTTTTTTAAAATTTCTGAGAGAGACAGAGAGACAGCATGAGCAGGGGAGGGTCAGAGAGAGAGAGATACAGAATTCGAAGCAGACCCCAGCCTCTGAGCTAGCTGTCAGCACAGAGCCCGACGCAGGGCTCAAACCCACGAACCGTGAGATCATGACCTGAGCCGAAGTTGGACGCTTAACCGACTGAGCCACCCAGGCGCCCCTATCCATTTCTTATCAGTAAGTGTTTGGCTTGTTTCAGGTATTTATCTTACTAAATGTTTCTGGTGCTGTTGGGAATGTTTTTGTTAATATCTCCTATGGCACATGGAGTTTTTCTTTGGTGTATACCTGGAAGTAGAATTGCTGAGTTATAGCATATGGAAATGTTTAATGTTTAGATAATGATAAACTTTCCAAAAATGGTCATCCTCATTTACACTCCCAAGAGTTTATATAAGACACCCTGTCGATGGACATTTGCTCTGATACCTGGCACTGTCATACTTCTTAATTTTGCCCACCAAATGGGTATAAATTGGCATTTCACTGTGGTTTTAATTTCCCCAATCAATGAAGTTGACCATCTCATGATTTTATTGATCATATGTATCTTCACTTCTGAAATTCCTATTTGTATTCCTTACCTTTTTATTGGTTTATCATTTCCTTATTAATTTGAAGAAATCTTTATAAATTCTTGCTATTAATCCTTTGTTGGCCAATTAAATTATATTGCAAATACTTTCTTCCAATTGATGCCTTCCCTTTTCTTTTTGTAAGATTCTTTTGCTGTTCAGACCTTAATTTTAATATAGTCAGATTTATTGACCTTTTCTTCTACAGTTAGAGGCTTATTATGCATCTTTCATAAATGCTTCCCTACCCCAAAGTCAGAAAGATATTTATCTCTATTTTCTAATAAAACTTAACTTTTAATATTCAAGTCCTTAATTTATCTGGAGTTCATTTTTCACAAATGATATGAGGCAGGGATCGATATCAGTTTTTCCATATAGATAGTCACTTTTTATGAATCCATTTATTAGATAATTCCCCCATTTGCCATTGATCTGCCATGCTACATCTATCATATATCAAAGTTCCATAACTGTATGGCTCTGTTTTTGAGTTTTCCATCTGTCCAAAGGTTTATTTTTCTGCTTTTAAGCAAATACCATACTATGTTTATACTGTAGCTTCAAAATAAATCCTGTTATTCTAGTAAAGCAAATCTTTCCTCCCCACTCTTATTCTTTGGAAATGTCTGGACTTCTTGGCCCTTGAATCCTCCATATAAACTTTAGAATAAATAAGTTTCCATTAAAATCCTATTTGAAATTTGGGGGGATTATATTAAGCCTATAGACCAATGTGAGAATTAAAATATTTACAATCTTAAAGTATTTTCCATTGAAGAAATAAGAAATATCCTAAGATTTCTCTTCATTTATTTAGAACTTCTTTAGTAATCTCAAGTTTTACATTTTCTTCATGGAGGTCCTGCACATCTTTGTAAAAACTCTTATCTGACATTTTTTTTTTTTTTTTTTTTACAAATAGTTTATTGTCTTATCTGACATTTTAAAATGGGGCATATGTGGTGTCTTTGGTTATATTTTATGGTTATTTGGGCATACAGGAATTAACTGACTTTTAAATTCTCTTATTTCTACTTGCTCTGGGAGTACTTGATATTTTTATTTTTACTTAAATTGTTTTCAATGTTTATTTTTTGAGAGAGAGACAGAAAGGGAGACACAGAATTGGAAGCAGGCTGCAGGCTCTGAGCTGTCAGTACAGAGCTCGATGCAGGGCTCAAACTCAGGAATCATGAGATCATGACCTGAGCCGAAGTCTGATGCTTAACTGACTGAGCCACCAGGCGCCCCATTTTCTCAGAAACAATCATGCCATCAGCAAATAATGTCAGTTCTATTTTCTCCTTCCTAGTGCTTATGCCTCTACCTTCTTTTTCTCACCTTATTGCACTAGTTAAAACTGCCGATACAAGAATCAAACAGCAGTGTTGATATACAGCACCCTTGTCTCATTCCTGATTTTAAATTGAATGCTACTGCTGTTCGCTATGAAGTATAATGTGTACCATAATATAATTATCTCTCATCAGATCAAGCAAATTCCTGATTTGCTAAGAATTTTTATCTTGTATTTATGCTCATTTTCTATGAAATATTTCTCCATATCTTTTAAGATACTGTGTTCTTTTTTATCCTTGAAGCTGTTAATGTTCTAAGTTACACTTACAGATTTTGTATAAATTTATTTGCATACTTCAGAAAACCCTACATGGCCTATCTTATTCTGTGTACTCTGTGGGACTTAGTTTGCAAATATTTTATTTAGGATTTCTACACTTAACGTTCCCAAGGAAATAATCTGTAACTTTCTTTTTTCATATTATACTTGTCTTGCTTGGGGATCAAGATTACATAGCCTTAGGGGCACGTGGGTGGCTCAGTCGTTTAAGCGTCTGACTTCGGCTCAGGTCATGATCCCACAGTTTGTGGGTTGGAGCCCCGTGTCGGGCTCTGTGCTGACAGCTCAGAGCCTGGAGCCTCCTTCCAGATTCTGTATCTCCCTCTCTCTGACCCTCCCCTGCTCATGCTGTCTCTCTCTCTCTCTGAAATAAATAAATAAAAAACATTTTAAAAAAATTTTTAAAAGATTACATGGCCTTATAAATGAAATTGGGAATATTACCTCTTTTTCCATCCTGGCACACTTTGTAATAAGATTAGTATGGTATGTCTCATAAAAGTTTAGTAGAACTTGTCTATAAAACCACCAGTCTCAATGTTTTGTGATATGATTTTTAAATTGTGTGGGACGCTCAGGTCATGATCTCGTGGTCTGGGAGTTCAGACTCCGTGTCGGGCTCTGTGCTGACAGCTGAGAGCCTGGAGCCTGCTTCAGATCCTTTGTCTCCCTCTCTGTCCTTCCCCTGCTCACACTTTGTGTGTGTGTCTCTCTCTCAAAACTAAACATTAAAAAATATATATATGTAAATATAGATGGCTTTAATTTCTTAAGCACTATTAAGGATTTAATTCAATTGGTAGATTACATTTTTGTAAATATTTGTTCATATATCTATTTCAAATGTGTAGTGTGGAGATGCTATGAACCACATAATGGACATCTTTGCCCTTGATTTCATTTATGCTTCAGACTAAAGTTTTAAAGTTGTGATTAGAAGATGACAAGAGAGGAGCACCTTGGTGACTCAGTTGGTTAAGGATCTGGCTCTTGATTTCAGCTCCGGTCATCCCATGGTGTGTGGGATCAAGCCTCTAGTTGGGGTCTGCACTGACATCGGGGAGCCCTGCTTGGGATTCTTTCTCTCCCCCTCTCTCCCCTCCACTGCTCACACTCTCTCTTACAAAATAAATAAATAAAACAAACAAAGATGGCAAGAAAATACTAGTTTTTAATAATTGCTTTTCTTTTTCTTGAACACTCTTGCTACAGGCTTATCTATTAGTTTTTTTTCAAATAATCAAGTTTTGTTCTATTGAACTCTGGTATTGTATTGTATTTTTCTTTTCTAGTTCATTAATGTTGGCTATTCCTCTCATCTACTTTCTTTAAATTTATTGTTTTACTCATTTTATCTTAAAAATGTTTACAGACACCACCTGTTGATATTGTGTAGAACTTAAGTCTAGGCTATTGTAGACAAACTTTCTTGTTATCTTTTCCTCAGTCATTGCTAATTTTGAAAGATGACACCAAATTTTATTTGGGTATTTGATTATCTTTACTTCATGCATCTCTATCAGCATCTCTTAAATTTGCTTCCTGAGGCACCTGGGTGGCTCGGTCGGTTAAGGGTCCAACTTCAGCTCAGGTCATGATCTCACGGTGTCTAAGTTTGAGCCCTGCATTGGGCTCTGTGCTGATGGCTTGGAGCCTGGATCCTGCTTTTGACTTTGTGTTTCCTTCTCTCTTTGCCCCTCCCCCACTCAATCTCCTCTCTCTCTTTCTCTTTCCCCCAAAAATAAACATTAAAAATTTTTAAACAAATTGCTTCCTTATTCCAATAGTATTTTCAGTATGGGTCTTTGTATGACAACCCTACTGAGGCTTTATACACCTGAAAATATTTTGATTATACACAAACATTTAAGTGACAATTTGGCTGGGTATAAATTTAGGCTTAAAACTCTTTAGTCTTTTCAATACTTTAAAAATATTCCCATTGTCTTCTTGTTGCTCTCATAAAGTCTGAGATCCTGATGATTCTTGTTCCATTATCGTCGATCCACTCTCTCTGTCCTCCAGAAATGTTTAGAATTTTATCTTTGCCTGTAAAATATTTTATTATAGTAATACCAGGGATAGTGTCTCCTTATCACTTTTGTTTGGCACTGCATAAATAGAAAGTCTTGCAACTTTAATTCTGGGAAATTTGTTTTCTTCAAATATTTTCTACTTTTGTCTCCTTGAAAGAAGACTTCAACTACCTCCATTTTGACCTCAAACCTTCCAATTCATTAAGTTCTTCTTTCCACCTTGTCTCTTAACCCAGGAAAAAGACCCTGCAGATAGAACATCTCCTGATGGGAACNAGACATTCAATGAACCACCTGACTTTTGCTGCCCACCTGCATATACTCACCAACTTTTGTTTTCCTGATGTAAACCTTTAAGTGTCTTCAGGACTTTAGAGATTGTCTTTGAGACTAGTCCACGGTCTTCCTGTCATTGGTTTCACTGCAATAAAGTTCTTCCTTGTTTCACCACCTTTGGAGTTTGTCTGTGGAGAATGGCCAAACTTGATCTGCTTGGTATCCTCAGAGTCAGGTGTTCTTGTATCCCTGCACCCGCTACAACCTTTTGACACTTCTCTTATTTGTAAGTTTGAAGTTTGCATTGTAACTCACTCTCTTTTTTTAATTTATTCCTGAGAGAGAGAGAGAGAGAGACAGAGACAGAGACAGAGAAGCCGAGCAAGCGAGCAGGGGACGGTCAGAGAGAGAGGGAGACACAGAATCCAAAACAGGCTCCAGGCTCTGAGCTGGCTGTCAGCACAGAGCCCGACTCGGGGCTCGAACCCATGAACTGTGAGATCATGACCTGAGCCAAACCTGGATGTTTAACCAACGGAGCCACCCAGGTGCCCCAATCTTCTGTATCTCTTAAATTTTGTTGTATATATTCTTCTCTGCTTCCTTCTCGAAGAGCTGCTTAATCTGATTTTCCAGCTCACTAATTTGTTTTCACCCATGTGTATTCTATCTCAAAGGTTATGTTATTTCTCCTACCTTTTTCATGCCTGGTATTTCCTCTTGACTTCAAGGATTTTCTTACTGATTTTTGTGTTTGTTTTATATTTGTTAGGCATTGGATTTAACATATTTACTTCTGGTGGCATCTGTAATGCAGGCTGTTGTTTTCTTTTGAAGTACTTGTGCTTCTAATGTCTCATTACTTTGGCCTGTGAGCATATATTTCTCTGATGGTATCAGCTATTCTTTCTGAGCACTTGGTGTGGGAAAAGACCAAAGGGCAAATCCCAGTCTGTGTCAACATCCAGTGAGATCAAGAAGAGGGGAAGGGATAACCCCAAGGGAGAGAGCTCCAAACACCAGAGTACCATCATTAATTGCTCCGTCTGGGTATCATGCCATCAAGCAACTCTTCAGGTCTGGGTTATACTTTTAGGCCCACTCTACCCTCCAACCCTCAAGGAGAAGCAGCCTTAGGAGGAAATACTCTTAGGGGTGCCTGGGTGACTCCGCTGGTTAAGCATCTGACTCTTGATTTTGGCTCAGGTCATGATCTCACAGTCTGTGAGTTCGAGCCCTGCATCGGGCTCTATGCTAACAGCTCAGAGCCTGGAGCCTGCTTCGGATTCTGGGTCTCCCTCTCTGTCTCTACCTCTCTTTCTCGCTTGCTTGCTTGTCTCTTTCTCTCAAAAATAAACATTAAAAAAAAAAAGATGCCCTTAGATTCTAATTCGCCAGCCCTTGAGGATAGAAGAGGTTGTTGGGGAGTGTTCAGTAAATGCTCACGGTCAGTCAGTCCCCACCAGTTTTCCACACTCTGGCTTCTGTTACTGATGCCACTTAAACGAGCAATCTGAGGCCCTATTGCTACTTCCACAGGAGGGTCCTTCCCCAGGCTTCAGGTGTACACACAGACACACATGAGTACACATACATGCGCGCACACACACACACACACACACACACACACACACAGGCTTCCCTGTGCCTGGGGATTTTTTCTGTTTTTTTTTTCCACCATTATTTCTTACTTTCATGCTGATTTTCCTCTACAGTTTATGGAGGCTGCTTTCAGGCAAACAGGCTTGAGCGATGGAATGTAGAAAGGGCCACAGTAACCACCTGGCTGAATCAGGCGACCCACCCAGGAATATCTATATTTCTATAGGCTCTAAACGACCAATGGGCTACTTACAGCTAGACACGGTTACTAAAAAAGGGACAATTCTATTTGTCGCCATATCTCCTCACTTTCCCTCCTTAAAAGCAGCGCCTCCCCCTGCCTCATGGCAGAAAGCCTCTCCTCTGCTATCCTGCCCGCAGCTTCCTTGAGTGTAGGCAGTAAACTTCTATCTTCTTTGTTCTGCCACAGGTGAATTCTTTCACCTCCCGCATCACAGGCTTCCACCTGATCATTGCCCCGCATTTGGTGATCCCCATCTGATGAAGAGATACCCCATTTATTTTATTTTTTTTAACTTTTTAAAATGTTTTATTTATTTCTTGGAGAGAGAGAGAGAGACAGCGTGAGCAGGGGAGGGTCAGAGAGAGAGGGAGTCACAGACTCTGAAACAGGCTCCAGGCTCTGAGCTGGCAGTCAGCACAGAGCCCGACGCGGGGCTCGAACCCATGAACCGCGAGATCATGACCTAAGCGAAAGTCGGACGCTTAACCAACTAAGCCACCCAGGCGCCCCGAAGAATACCCCATTTAAGCACCACACAGTTCCCCCAAGATTGACCTTGGGGTCAGCATCCATCCTAAGGCAATTTCTGTCTTGGCTAATTTTGAGTTTTACATAGGTTTATACTAGACAGATTGTGAAACAAGTATCCTTTGGGACCTTAGCTGCCCCGGGACAGCCCAAGATTCAAAATCTCCATTACAGTGCTTACCTATATGAGCTTCTCCTCTCCATCACCAAAGGCCTCTGTGCTATTCCTTGCCTTCTTCTCATTCCACTAACTGATGCTTCTTTTTTCCCTATGCAAATACCTAATTAACCCAATCATGAAGCTAATGGAAAACCCTTAGAATAGCAGAGAGGAAGGCCTAGAGACCATCTCTCCCGGTAACCAAAGTGCATTTTAATAGTGGTTTTGAGAAGGCTGTTGCATTTGTTTTGTTTAATCCCAAGGTTATTCCTTATTGGTTTTACAGAAGGGAAGTAGCAGGCTGCTGGAGGAGACATTTGAGGTGAATGTGATCTTTCAGCTTTCACATTTCATTGTGTAGAATCACACATCTGTGGAATATTATAATTCCTATGCTTTTTATTTTTTGAGAGAAAGAGAGTGGGGGAGGGGCAGAGAAGGAAGGACAGATTCCAACCCAAGCAGGCTCCATGCTGTCAGCCCAGAGCCCAATGCAGGGCTCGATCACATGAACTAGGATATCATGACCTGAGCCAAAATCCAGAGTTGGACACTTAACAGACTGAGCCACCCAGGCGCCCCTATAATTCTTGTGATTGCTTATAAGCTAACAAGTAGTTGTAAGTCAACTTGGACATTTTGAAACTAATGGATCAAAACATACTCCATGATTCAGGATATACAGGACTTCCTGTAATATCCCAGTCTACACAGT
Organism: Crocuta crocuta; assembly: GCF_008692635.1. Taxonomy (NCBI): domain Eukaryota; kingdom Metazoa; phylum Chordata; class Mammalia; order Carnivora; family Hyaenidae; genus Crocuta; species Crocuta crocuta. Next base: position 1,395,553 of record NW_027531536.1, read on the forward strand.
CAGCCCGGGCCTCTAGCTGCCTCTGTAACTATACACTTGTGACTTTTTTCAGCTTCTTTCAACCTCAAGATACTTCTAAATCTTTTTGCTTTTGCTCATAAAGCTTTCCCCACCTCTCATCCCCTGACTTCCTCCTACTCATTTTTCAGTTCTTATCTTAATTGTCACTTCCTTAGGGAAACTTCTCGACCCCCTACACCCCAATACTAGATCAGGACCTCATGTTATGCAATCCCATAGCAGGCAGTACTTTTCTATTAAAACATTCATTATAATTGTAATTAACCAGTGAGGTATGTGGTGAAGGGGGGTATTGGTATAAGGTACTGGGAAGCAGGAAAGAAAGCATTTTTATTCCTTTTCTTTTTTAAACAAATAATTGTTGGAGGCTTGTTATGTTCCAGGCATTGTATTAAGTAACTGGGAATACAGTGGGGAAGGAGGCAGACCAGCCTGATTCACTTTAATCACCCATTCTTGAGGATAGTCTCTGGATCTTATCAGGACCTAAAACAATATCTAACTCAAATAAACCAGCATAGACATGACTCCTCAAGATCTTTCATGCCCTCACTCTCATTTCCTTTATGCTCCAAACTCTTGAGCCCTCCATTTTCAAATCAGTTTCCACTCTCCTTCTTATTCTCATGTATTTCTCTATTCAGACTGCATGGTACTTGTTTTCAGTACTTTTCTTGCCTAATTCTCTACTCCCTTGTCTCTTTGACACCCGGCAAATTCCAGCTCTCTATCAACCTGACATCCAGGCTACCAAACCTTGTCAAACAAAGTCCCCGGGCACCTGGGTGGCTCAGTCGGTTCAGCAACTGACCGCTGATTTCAGCTCAGGTTGTGATCTCCTGGTTCATGAGTTTGAGCCCCATGTTGGGCTCTGGTGCTGACAATGCAGAGCCTGCTTGGGAGTCCCTCGCTTTGCCCTCCCCTGCTTGTATATGTGTGTTCTCTATCTCAAAATAAATAAAACAGAAATATAAAAAAGTCCCGTGACCATGGGAATTGGTATTTCTACCAATTCATGGCGCTCCTACCTCACTTGGACCTTCTTGAAGCTTCCTATAGCCCAGCAAGTTTGCTATATGTCCTAGTCAACTTCCTCCCTCATTCTCATAGCAGATTTTTCACACCTCCACACTTCATTTAAAGCTTCTATTCCTCCACTCTCACAGTCTGGGGATGATCTGCTTCCTACTTTCACAGATGAAACTGATGCCAAGGGCAAAGTTCCTGCACTGCAAACTACCCACTTACCTGCAGACAAAGCACTCTTGCTTTCTTTCCCACCCACATCTGAGTAAAGGAGGCATCTCTTTGCCCTTTATAGATGATCTCTCATCACCTTTATTTCTATCTCATTCTCTCTTCTTCCAAAAATTCTTAAGTTTCTACCAATTAAAAATCAAAACCAGGGCCACCTGGGTGGCTCAGCTGGCTAAGTGTCTGACTTTGGCTCAGGTCATAATCTCAGGGTTCATTGGCTCGAGCCTGGCATTGGGCTTTGTGCTGACAGCTCAGAGCCTGGAATCTGCTTCAGATTCTGTGTCTCTCTCTCTTTGTCCCTCCCCCATTCATGTTCTGTTCTCTCTCTCTGTCTCTCTCTCTCTCTCTCAAAATAAATATTAACATTTTTTAAAATAAATGAATAAATAAATAATAAAAAACCACAAAAAACAACTTCTCTTTACTCTCTATCCCCGTCGATCTTCATTCCTTCACAGACCACTTTCTTGAAAGAACAGTCTATATTCCTTCTTCTTCACCACTTCCCACTCAAGTTTGCCTTCTGCCCTCAGTACTGAAAACCTGTGCAAAAATCATCAATTATTTCTTCATGATTCAACTTAATGAATTCTTTTCATCTTTATCTTGCTTGACGTCTTTTCAGTGATTGAAAGTATTACCTCCTTCTTGAAATTCTTCTCCTGTAAGCTCTTTTATCCCTAGACCCTAAAGGTATTTTTCCCATTTCTATCTATTCCCATTTTTCTGAACTCTCCTTGGCAGGGAGAGGATGCTTCTCTTTATTTTCCCACTCTTGTGAGTGCTGAAAAAATAAGATTTATTTAGAGGGCAGGGGTTGGGTGGGGGTAGTTGGGATTTTTTTTTTTTTTTGGCTTGTTCTNAAATACATGAAACTCTAAAAATTATTTTTGTAGTTACACATATAAGAAATCTAGGCTCAACAAACACTTAAACAATGTAAAGTGATCTGATAAAACTAGGTTAAAATTAAGTCACCAAAATTGGATGGATAGTTAAAATGTACATAGGCTTTGCTCCCAAAATATACCCACAAAGCTAAAACAAAAGTCTACTAGAAAATAAGCTAATAAGGTTACAGTTTTTACAATATAACACACTTCCCAAAACTGAAGATGAGAAAAGAATGACTCTTTACTTACTTGTGATGTTTATTTCCTTAAGTGATGAGTCATAATGGTAAAAACTCAAAACCAGGCTTCCCATGAATCTGTGGGTGGATCCTTCTGAGCTGTGAGTAACCCACTCCAAACCAGCAGAATGCAGTAAGTAGCTGCAATGTCTTCTCCTTGACTCTTGATATCCCCATTGTGTGATACTCTTTGCATACTTGACTTCACGTATCAGTACAATCTCCAAATTTTCCACCTAGCTCTCTACACTGAGTTCCAGAATTATATATCCAGAGCACGTAAGTGGCATTGCAGAATGCCTAGCACAACTCCTTCTGTTCTGTACATGGGCATCATATATGCTAGTATCTGCAAATTTTGTAATAGTCTTTACAATTATCTATCTATCTATCTATCTATCTATCTATCTATCTATCTATCTATCTGAGAAATAAGGACTAAATGTGTGAATGAAATAGATGATATGCTCCTTGAGGACTGGGTTCATATTTCATCCACCTCTGTATGTTCAATGTCTAGCAGAGTAAATGGCACATGGTATGCTCTCAGTAATTGATTGTACCTGTTCACTCCTGTCAAAACCTTGGTAGCAATCTTCACTATCTCTCTTCTTCACCCCTCACATTTCATCACTGCCACAGTTGGAATCCATTGCTCCAGCAGCTTCCTAACAGTTGCAACTTAAGAATTTCTTTTTGGAGGGGTTTAGGAATTTAGGTCTGGCAGGGAGGAGAAGAGGGAGCCCTCCATGATTCAGTCTCCTATTTTTTTGCTTTATCTGTGGACACTCTCATCACTGAGTCTCAAAGTTCACAATTGATAGCAGTTACATGAATATGTCATGCCTCTTCACACCTTCAGGACCATTGCTCATGATGTTTCCTCTTCATTTGCCCATCCAAGCATTTCCCACCTGGCAAAGTCATACTAAGGCTTTACAACTCTGCTCAAGTTTCATCATTTGGAAGCCTTTCCTGCAATCCCTTAAGGCTAATTGCCTCTTCTTTGAGCTCTCTGTACAAACCTCTTCTCTTAGCTCTCACCATGTTACATTTTAAGTATTTGTTTATGTGCCTACCCTCTTCACAATAATCTTCTAAAGTAGGCACTATTATTAGCACTATTTAGCAGATGACAAACTGAGGCAGAGCAAGGTTAAGCAACTGTTCCAAGGTCACCGGCTACTAAGGAGTAGAGCCATGATTCACACTTAAGCTCAGATTTTAGAGCTCCCACTCTAAGGCATAAAATTCCCAAGGACAGGGACAGTGCCTCACTCATGCCCGCGTCCCTAGTTCCTGCTATGGTGCCTGCCACGTGAATGTAATCAATGTCAAACTAAACTGCAGTTGTTGAGTTCTGCCAAAGAGTTTAGGAGTTTCAAAAAAGACTGAAATATCCTTACCCTCAAAGAAGTTCATGCCCTAGTAGGGTTAGGGAAGATTAGTAAAATAGTCCAATAAGAGAATATAATGAACTAGATGGAAAGTAACTGAGAAGTGAGTAGCTTATACTTACAGACGTTGGTAGAATGTTGACAATCCTCTTGAGCATCTTATCCCAGCAGCACTGACATGGAATCTTCCCGGAACTCACGGTTGTATGAAAAACCAAATCAAATGGATGTTGACCAGTAAATTGTTGGAAGTCAAACTGGAAGATGTCAGATAACCAACTCTAAGACTCTGTGCCCAGTTTACAGTTTACCATACCAGTCATGAACCTACTATGAGCCACACACTTGTAGTAGGAGTAGCGATGCAAAGAATAATTACTGCAGTAAAGATCTAGAAGGCATGCTGGTAGAATTGCAGATGGCTCCAAGAACTAAGATTAGGTAATATGGTCGATGGCCGAGTGAAGAATCAAAATGATTCTATTATCTGGAACATGGGCAAAACCAACAAGATGACATTTGAACTATCAGAGTTTATATTTTTGAAAAATCAGTTGTCCGAGAAAATGGTAATAATAATTGTTATTTTAAAAGACTCGGAGGGGCGCCTGGGTGGCTTAGTCAGTTAAGTGTCTGACTTCGACTCAGGTTATGATCTTCCAGCTTGTGAATTTGAACCCTGTGTCAGGCTCTGTGCTGACAGCTCAGAGCCTGCAACCTGTTTCAGATTCTGTGTGTGTCTCTCTCTCCCCACCTCTCCCGCTCCTGCTCTCTGTTTCTGTCTCTCTCACACACAAAAATAAACATTAAAAAAAAAAATTAAAGGACCCAGAAATTTCAGTTGGCCTTACTCTTAACTCTGGGCTGTAGCTGCTAAAAACAAAAGCAGCACTATCTTTGGCTGAACTAGTATGAGTACAGTGTCTGGATCAAAGGAGAGACAGGCCAATATTATACTTTGCTTAGACTATACCTTGGCTACTGTATTCAGTTTGGGGAACAATATTTTAGGAGACCTTGACAAACCAGAGTCCGGAGAAGCACAAGAAGAAAGGGTAGTGGGCTAGAAACATAATCAAGTAGACAGCGAATTTGGGAATGTTTTGCTTGGACAACTGAAGAAAGGACAGGATGATAGGTGTGTGTCTGCTTGTAATGTCTTGTACCAGAGAAAAGAACTAAAATTGCATATAAGTCAGAAGCAGCTTTGAAGCTAATAGGAGGACATATTTTCTCCTGAAATGAACTATTTCACATAGATTACATGTGAGACCTGTAATCAAGCATGAAGCATGAAGCAGGAAACCACTGCTTGATGCCATCTGTCAAGTGTCTAGAGATTTCTGTATTAGAAGGGAAGATGGACTCTTGTGATACTCTGAGATCCCTTTCAAATTTAGGATCCTAAGAAAAACTATCATCTGGGAGGAGATAGAAAAATTTTGAAATTATTTTCAAAGTTTAGAGAGAATCACATGTTCTTCATTTAAACAAGATCCAATGCAGCTAAAACTAAACTTGAAAAATTCAAGCCAGAGCATGGTTATACCCATCCTTTAAAAGACCCAAAGGAAGCTTTGTTTAAATAGCGTCCATCCTCTAGTTTTATTTTCATAATAGTATCTTAAACATAGTGGCACCCACATGTTCATTAACCTGATGGATTGATGCACATTTTGGGAATATCTGTATAACTATCAGAAGCTATTGTAATTGGCATAGGTGTGTAATTTGGATTTCTCCTGTACTTTCTGCCTTGTATAATATAAAAAGCAAAGCATTCATTTTAGCTTTGTAATCTCTTTTCTCTAAGCAAAGGCCTCCAAAAAAGTTTCCACCAGTTTTCAATTTTGAACTAAAGCTGTATTCAGTCCTGAGCCTCCTGGTATGTAGACTTTTATTCAGTCCTAAAATAATAAAACCGTAAAATGCAGATCTTTTCATGATCAAGGCAACATGGTACATATCTTGTTTTTCAAGTTCATAGGCTACCAGGTCCAGCAAAGTATGTACAGTATTGTGACATGAAGGTTTTTTCCCCTCACATTTCAAATCACTCTTGCATTAACTCTTGGCTAAGTCCTCTCCACATTTTTGTTCTAAGTTCAGTACATTCTAGAATTCTCAGCCTCTCATCATCTTTCTTAAATCCTTATGTATGTACATGCTTTTGCTTTTGGCATGTTATCTTAATTTTTTTTTTACTAACTCAATGGCAAATATAGTGGACTCCCAGCATTAACTGGGTATATTGCATTTTAAAGGTCAAGCAAGTAGGAAATCAGGTATCCAGCGTGCTGACCTCATTGATACTGAAACTAAAGATGAAGAAAGATGGGAATTGTATGACATCTCTCGTTTTTTTCTCCCTTTTATCTTACATTCTTTTTCCTGATATGAAGTGGTAGTGGTGGCGTGTGTTTGTCTAGGGAGAGGAAAAGAGGAGAAGGAAAGAGAGAAAGAGGAGAGGAAAACAAGAGTTAGATAATATGAATAATTCCTAAAATGTGTATAGCTATCATTTAATTGAAGCAGAAGCACATAAGAGACACATAGGGACAAACCTGCAGAGGGAAAACTAGATCTCTTGAACGGAGGAAACGGAGCTGAATCACAGATTCCAAGACTGCAATACTCTAAGTCCACAGTTTCTCCAGGGTTCTATTTACAGCCTACCGGTAATTTTTAGTGGTGCACCTGCTGCATTACAAGGGGGCAGGGTTTATTTTTGGCACAGCTCCTCCTCCTCCCCTATCTCTGGCTTCTTTTCCTCTGACCTCTAGATACGCAGCATCCTCACACTGATCACTGGTTCACCAAAAACCTGTCTGGGACTCTCTGCTGTCTCTCCCTCCTCTTTCCAGCCCCAAATCAAGTCTTATTCCCAGACTGTGCAAGGAGGTAGTTGGCCTGGTCATCTCTTTAAAATAATCAGATGGAGGCGACTCTTCATTTCTGTTCCAAACATGTACTTTAAAGGAGGAGGTTGTTAGCTTTAGTTGGGTCTCTGTTTTCATTTTGTGGTTCTTAAGTAGCTTTTCATCAGGTTCCCAAAGGAACCCAATCCCAGAGCACTTATAACACATTATTCTGACAAAATGTATACAGGAACTCTCTTGAACTAGGGTACATATGTGGGCTCCTCTTCTAGTTGGATAAACCCTCACACTACTCTCATCAATCCAGAAATCTGCCTGATGGCCTTCGTCCTCAATTTTGCTAACAACATAACTCACAGTAGAATAAGGTATTGCTCGGACACCACTCAATACCCTATTGAAGAACAGAAGCACAGTGAGCAGGTGGGAGGCCTAAGTACCAATTGATCTTCCATGAAAAATATTAATCATATAAAATGTAGACATATACATTAATTTTCAGTTAAAAAATTAACAGAAGTTGCAAGAACAGTACAATATCTACCATATACCCTTTATCTAGATTTATCAGTTGAACGTTTTGCTACATGATCTATCTTTGTTAAACCATTTGAGAGTAAGTTACATACATCAAAAATACTCCAGAGTGTGGCTCTTAATAAGGGCACTCTTTTTCATAACCACAATTATAAAATTCAAAAGGCTTCATTAACATTTAAACAGAACTGTCAGCTAATATACAATCCATAGGGGCGCCTGGGTGGCTCAGTCGGTTAAGCGTCCATCTTCGGCTCCGGTCATGATCTCGCAGCCTGTAGTTTTGAGCACCACATCGGGCTCTGTGCTGACAGCTCCAAGCCTGGAGCCTATATTCAGGTTCTATGTTTTCCTCTTTCTCTGCCCCCNTCTGTCTCTGTCTCAAAAATAAATAAACATTAAAAAAATATATATACAATCCATATTCAATTTTCTACATTTGTCCTGAAAACATTCTTTTACAGCACCTTTCTCCCAATCCAAAATTATTTGTTGCCCTTAGTGACCTCTTTAATCTCTTAAGTCTATAATGGGTTTTCAGCCTGTATCATTCATGACACTGACTTTTTTTTTTTTTTTGAGTATAGGCCAATGGATGAGTGGAATGTTTAATTTGCATTTTTCTAATTGTTTCATTGTGATTAGATTCAGAACATGGATTTTTGGCTGAGATACTATGAGACACTGAATCTTTGTATCTTTTATCAGAAGGTACATGATGTCATTTTATCCCATAAGTGGTGACATTCACTTTGATCATTTGGTTAGGGTGGTGTCTATCAGATTTCTCCACTGTAAAGGTGCCATTTTGTCAGTTTGTAGTGAATAAGAAACCTGAAGATATTTTGAGAGTGTGTAAATATCCTGTCTCAGGGATTTTAACATCTATTTTGTGATTTAAAATCTTTTGAGAATTCTATGTCTGAATCAATTATTATAGTCGTTGTAAAATGGTGATTTCCTAATTTCATCATTTCTTCCAGTGTATTATGCACTTGTGTATCCTTTTTTGGATTATGACACAATGAATTTCATTTTTATCATTCTTCATTGGTGATGCTCAAACTGTCCCAGTTTTTGGTAAGCAGAGACGGCGTCAAGCCAGCTCATTTCCTTTTGACGTGTGTTCACCATTCTTTGAAAATCTTGCTTTCTGGTGCAAGATCATCAGGGACATTTTATACTTTCCCTCTTTCTGCCCTCAAATCGGCCATTTCTTCAGAGTCTGGTTCCTTGTAGTAGAGATTGGCATTTGGAAAGCAAGATCTGGTGGCACATAATAAAGTTCAAAACATTAAGATAACACTGTTCTGTTTGCTTGGGCCGCCACATGGAAGACTGGTGTGCGGTGATTTGCAATCCAAACTCTACCATCATCTGCATGACCTTGGCAATTCCCTGCATTCTTTGGGGCTTGATTCATCACCTGAAAAATAATTGGATTAGATAGGTATTTCTTAACCTTCTCAGGATCACCAACAGGTTTGCGAATCGAACAAAAGCGACGGTCGCATCTCCCCAGAGATCCTCTCCAGGAAGCAGAAGTTTACATACATTTTAGGCGTGTTGAGACTCTGAAGCCCATTTGAGGCTGCAAATCCCTGGATTAAGTCATCTCTAGTGCCTTTTCAAACGCTGACATTCTGTGTCTATAAGCGACCCTGCTGCTGTCAGAATGATTCCTAAGAGACCTCAAAATGTGGAGGGATTTATACAGAAACAGACGAGAAAAGGATACAAAGAAAGGGGCCTGCGAGCAACGCGTTGCCCAGCCACAGTCCTTTCCCGGGGCCAAACGCAGTCACAGGTGAGCGGTTTTGGCGGGAAGGTCCCCAGGTACGCGGAGAACGCCGGGGCGGGGGAAGGAGACCGCAGACCCGGCCCAGGTCGCTGCACCCCTCCGTTCCGCCCACCAGGGCTCGCTCTCGCCCTTCGGCTGGGCGGCCAGGGAGGGGGGCGGGCCAGGCGGGGGCCCCGCCCCTGGCAGCCGCGAGGAGGCCGAGAACCCGGGGGCCCCGGCGTCCAGCACGAACGCGCCGTCCAGGCCCCGCCCTTCTTCCCTGGCTCCCTCCCTCCCTCCCTGCCGCCGACGTCGGCGGTGCTCCGGTCGCCATGGTGACCAATCGAGGCCCGGTCCCGCCCCCGCCTCCCAGCCCCGGCCCCCTGACGTCGGCGCACGTCAGCGGCGGCNCCGAAGAGCTCGGGCCCGGTCCCCCTTGAGCCGAGTGTCGTCCAGTCAGTCGGAAGCCCGACCAGCCGGGGCTTTGCCTTCCCTACGCCACCCCCGGTGGCCGCACGGAATTTCGCTCAGGGCCTCCCACCCGGGCCGTGACCTGGTCTGTGGCCTCCGCTCCGGAGCCCAAGTTCCGCGTCTTCCCTGCTTTCAGCTGGGGGTGGGGTGGGAGGGGAAGTCTGGGTGCACAGGGGCCGCCTGCG
>NW_027531536.1:1406247-1460243 GCF_008692635.1 Crocuta crocuta
TTCTTACCTAACCCGCCCCCCTTCCTTCCACTGCCTCAAGCTGCTCTCCTCAGGGTCTCTATTTTAAGACGTGCAAATTAAATACTTCGGGAAAACAGTAGAAACAAAACCATTCTTTAGAATAAAACCTTGTGTTTTTCGCGTACTCTACCCTGCCTTATTGTAGTTGGGCTGGAGTTTCGTCCTTTTTCAGTATTTTTTTTTTTTTTTGCCTCCATGGTTTTCATCCTGCTTCGTTTTCCTCCCTGTTAGTGCAAATGCACTAGAGTTTGAATGTGCGACAAATCTAGGACTTACACCTCCCCCCCCANTTTTTGCTGCTGCTGTTCTTGGAAGTTTTGCTTAATGTGAAGGAGTCCATTTCCAAAAAGTGGGGGCATATGGTGTTATGTCGTCTTCGGTTTTTGTCCTCCTCCCACCAGTCCTGAGGCATTCCGAATCCGACTTATTTTTTTAGTATTAGGACCAAGGTCACAGATTTACCATAGTCACCGCTTATACCAAGTTTGTAATGATGACCAAGGGGACTGTAGTGAGATTATTTAATCCTGATCCCAGCATTTCTAGAAATGAAGAAATCGATTCTATCCCTCCAAAAAACCATGGCCCAATGCCTTGCTCTTTCCCCATCAATTACGTTAAAAGAAGGCATTTTTAATTGTGTATTTTTATATGAGTCCTTGCTTGCTGACTCTAAAAATCAAAGAAATTGTGCATTAAGGAAAGCGTCTACAGAGCTTCTGAACATTTTTATGTGGTTGAATTCCAAACCCATTAGTTCGTAATTTTTTTTCTCATCAGCTTTTAACAGTAGTGGTTGCAAGAGCTAATTAATTCAGCTGTTATTTATTAGGTCAGACTTAGATAGTACGGTATCTGTTTAAGAACTGTTTATGTGGAGCTGGTGGTGAGCGACACTCTTGAGGTTGACAGTTCAAACGGAGACCCTTGTAAAGTGATCTGTCTGGTGGAGCTAGGGGGCACTGTGGAGCAGCCCGGTGGTTTGGCCATCACCTCTTAAGATCAACGCATTTGTAGTTGAAGGCACAGGTTGGATCCTGAAAGATCACTCGGATCCTTGTATACATGTGTAAAACAACTTAATTTAAAAAGCACAATTTCTGATCCACAGAACCTGTCTCCCTTTGCTTTTTAAAAGAAGGTGGCCTTAGGGCACCTGGGTGACTCAGTCGGTTAAGCCTTGGACTCTTGGTTTCAGCTCACATCCTGACCTCACGGTTGGTGGGTTCCACCTCGTTCTGCACTGACAGTGGGGAGCATGCCCAGGATCCTGGCTATCCACACCCCCCAGCCCCGTCTTGCTCTCTGCCCCTCCCCTGCTCATGTTCTGTCAGTCTCTCTCTCAAAAAATAAATAAACTTTAAAAAGTTTGGGGAAAAAAGGTGCCCCTAATATATAAAAAGAAATAACATGGATTTAAGATGGGCCCATGTTCCTGGTAATTTGGTGTGAGTGGGGATTTTAAAGTTGAGAGGAATGAGGGAAATAGCAAGGTAATTAATGAAGAGGAAAAGTTCTGAAGTTCTGGAGAGTTGCTCTGTGAACTTTCCTGGTAATTTGCATTAAGAATTGTTTAGCAACAGCACTGATACAATTGTTTCTTAAAGCATACGATTAATAAGGATTTTTAAAGCAGTGTTTGTTATCTTTATTCATTCACTGGATAAATATTTGTGTCTTCAATCAATCCAACTACCTCAAATACTGTAAATAAGATGGCTAGTGGAAACCTTAAAGTTTTATTTAACATTATTTTAGATTCTCATTGCTGAACATACTACAGTAATTACAGGTGAGAGAATTTTTTAAAATATTTTTAATTATTTCTGAGAGAGAGAGAGACAGTGTGAACAGGGGAGGGTCAGAGAGAAGGAGACACAGAATCTGAAACAGGCTCCAGGCTCTGAGCTAGCTGTCAGCAGAGAGCCCGACGCAGGGCTCGAACCCACGAACCATGAGATCATGACCTGAGCCGAAGTCAGAGGCTTAACTGACTGAGCCACCCAGGTGCCCCTACGGGTGAGAGAAATTAAAGTGTGTAAAGAGCAATTTCAGATAAACATCATGATGGTACTCATTGCTCATAGAAATTTCTTCAATACAGTATGTCTTAACATCAATGTAAGTTTATGTTCTGAAGATTAGAGGTCTTGTTTCCCAAGTTTGAACCCACGTCCAATTTTAGGGCTTAATTTAATGTTTGTGTGATGAAAAATCGGACCTCATTATTATTATTATTATTTTAAATGTTTATGTGTTTTGAAAGAGAGAGGGAGAGGGGCAGGAAGAGGAGAGAATCCCAAGCAGGCTCAGCTCTGTGAGTGCAGAACCCAAGGCAGGCCTCAATTTCAGGAACCCTGAGACCCATGACCTGACTGAAATCAAGTCTGGGATGTTTAACTGACTGAACCACCCAGGTGCCCCAAAGACCCTGTTATTTTTACTTGGTTCTTCTCTGTTGCTAGTTGGAAATCACTGAAGAATGATGTATTTTCTACAGAGCTTGGGAGATCCAAGACTGTTTGCCTTTTAGGCAAAGAAAAATCAGTACACAAAAAGAGATCTTCATTTTGGTCTAATCAAATAGCTTAACATTGTTTAAGAAATATAATTACATTCTCATCTGACGCTGTAGTCTCATGTTAGATCTCTATGTAAATTTTGCACACAAAAGGGAAGGCAGGTGGTGGTAGAATCCAGCTTCCTAATAGAATACTTCAGAAAAGCTTTGTAGTGTTGGTTTGTGGTTTATGAATTAGAGTAGCTAATTTTATAAAATTAGCATAATGGGAAAAGAATAATAGCATTTAGACTGTTAAACTATTTTAGGCAATAGTGGTTGCTAGTTTGCTATGCTGTGAGTGTCCTTGAGTAATGTTTTATTTTATTAATACTGTGCTAGCAAGGAATTGTTTCCTTCTAATTGTATGGCTGGTTTTTTTGTTTTCTGTTAAAGAAATAGCCTTACTGTAGAAAATATAAAAAAGTGTATAGTGCACAAAATGTACATGTGTAAGTCTTCCACCAATGGGAGTAAATCATTCTTAGAGCATATTTCCCTCTAGTCTTTTTTTTTAATGTTTTTTTCCATAGATGAGATCATATGCTATATACACTTACATAAATTGTATCCTTTTTCCACTTATCATTATAACATATTTTGCTTAATATATCTAATCTCGTAAAATATTTTTAACAGCTGCATAGTGTTTCAGCTAGTAGATGAATCCTGTCTTATTTAACAATTTTCTTATTAAACATTACATAATTTCCAGTTTTCACTTTGAGTAAATAATTTGCAGTGAATAATCTTTGCGTGTGTAACTCTGTGTCTGCATTTTTTTTTCTGGGGGAGGAGCTAGGGGTGAGGAGTGGAATTTGGAGGTAAATTCCTAGAAGGGAAATTACCAAGTGAGAAGGTATTATTTTCACATTAAAGAGTAATATATATTATCAAATCTATCATATTTATTATTGAAAAAATTTTAAAGTGTAGATAAATGAAAAGAATTACCCATAATATCACCACCCGGAAATAACCATTAGTTATTTTCACATTTTTTCTGTGACAGATAATTAAATTTCCCTCAATACCATACCTCTTGTGTTGCTTAGCTAAAGACCATGTGAGTGGGTAGTTCATGGAATCTTAAAGCTCTTTCACAGAGGGTCTGAAAATTACCCTATTAAAATGGCATTTTGGTGTTGGGCTACTTACTTACCCTTAAGAGAACCTGGAATGTAAAACTGATAGCAAAGACATGTGAAAACTTTTTGTTCACTGAAAAGCTGTTTTTGTGCGTGTTGCGGCTTTTAAGTTTAGGCATAATTCTTTACTACTTTAAAATATATTTTTAGGGTTGCCTGGGTGGCTCAGTCGGTTAAGCGTCTGACTTCGGCTCAGGTCATGATCTCACAGTCTGTGGGTTCGAGCCCCGCTTTGGGGCTCTGCTGACAGCTCAGAGCCTGGACGCTGTTTCAGATTCTGGGTCTTCCTCTCTCTCTGCCCCTCCTCCACTCACGCTCTGCCTTTCTCAAAATAAAATAAAGACATAAAAAAAAAATTGTTTTTAAATATATCTTTAAAGCTTCCCAAATAGTTAAAGTATCAAAATTGCATTTTTCGATCGAGGGTAGAAACAAGAAGAGATAATATCACACTCTAATGGCAATGTTTCTTGAAAAAGAAACTTAACCTTTTTTAATACATTTAAATTTTATATTTTGCTTTAAAGTTTTAAGACCCCTCTCAATAGTCTTGGTAATAATCTTGTGTTGTGAAATATTCCGTATTTAGCAGCAGTACTGTGTACAACAGAAGGACTTGTTACCAAGTAATACAATCACTTTGTATTATTTATAATTTATATCTGGGCCTATGTATGGTCTTTATAATGTGTCGAAATGAAAATTATATTTGTCGTGGAATATATATGCCTTATTAGAAACTGTTCTTAAATTTCTTGGCACCCCGGACAAGTAATATTTGGCAAATTATTCTGCTAAATATTGCTCAAAATGATCTGTTCTTTTGAGGGAGTTGTTGGGGACAAACATCCAAAATAGGAGTTGTGTAAATTTTTATATTCTGTAGAAATTTTTAACTTTCACAGAGTTTAACGTGTTCTGATTTTAATTCCACTGGGAAATTCTATCTCAATATCCGGCAATTAAGAAAACATTTATTTGGAAATAACTGAAACTGACCTCTATTCCTGGATTCGTATGATGACATTTGACTGTGGGCCACTGCTGATGGCAGAGGCCGTTTCCTTGGGGCCAAGTGGATTCCAGAAATTCACTAAGATCATTCTTTCCTATTTAGTGTACCTAGCACTTCCCCTACCTTCTACCTCCATAGTTTTAAAAGAAGTTTTTCTTAGGTATTTATATGCCTTTATACAGAATGTTTCTGGAGAATACTTTCCTACCCTTCAAAGAGAAATAGCCCATATATCCAGTTAGAGATTATCAAAAGAATGAAAGACAATTACATTTGGGGATTTCATCAGAAATTCATTTTAGGGGCGCCTGGGTGGCTTAGTCGGTTAAGCGTCCGACTTTCGCTTAGGTCATGATCTCGCGGTTCGTGGGTTCGAGCCCCGCGTCGGGCTCTGTGCTGACTGCCAGCTCAGAGCCTGGAGCCTGTTTCAGTCTGTGACTCCCTCTCTCTCTGACCCTCCCCTGCTCACACTGTCTCTCTCTCTCTCTCTCCTAGAAATAAAAAAAAAAAAATTCATTTTAAAAAGTATTTAAAAACACTTTAGCAGTTAACGTGATAAATCTTGCATGAATTAGACTGAAAAATGTTGCTAAAATTTGTTTTAAGTTCTTCTCTAAGAGAAGCATAGTATTTATGTGTTTCCCCCAGTAAAATAAGGAACACAAGTTCATCGTAGACATTGTTGAAAAAAGAAAATAAACATCTTTAATGCCACCATCCAGACCAGGAGGTCACAGCTGTTAATATTTGGTTCATACCCTCTTAGTTGTTCACGTATATTTTATATGTTAGTAATGAAATTGATGTCATCTATACATATGTGGTGTTTTTTTTTTAACTTAATGTGTTAACATTCTTCCAAGTTAAAAAAAAAAAGTCTCAAGCATGGTTAATTAGTATCTTTACATGTGACTGTCTGTATTCAGTCAATTTCCTATTATTCAACATTTAGATCATTTCCCTCTCTTGCTGTTTCACTTTCTAGGATAATGTTTCAGAAGGCATTCCTATATATCTACATCTGTCTTTGTGCACTTATCTGATTATTCCCTCAGGCTAATCCCATGATAATGTACTTCCTAGGTCAAGGAGTACGTCCTTATATCTGTATTTTAGGGCATGAGATGCCAAATTACCCTCTAGAAAAGTAGCATCTGTTAATTTTCACCAGGAAGAAATCATATGCCAGGAGTATTATTTTTTAAATCTTTCTCAGTTGATAGGGGGAAATAATATTTTTTATTTGAATTAACGTTTCTGATTTAACATTTTTATTTGATTACATGGTTTTATTTATTTTTTTAATTTTATTTTTAATGTTTATTTTTGAGAAAGAGAGAGAGACAGAGCCTGAGTCGGGGAGGAGCAGAGAGGGAAACAGAATCCAAAGCAGGCTCCAGGCTCTAAACTGTCAGCACAGATCCCAAAATGGGGCTCCAACTCATGAACCTTGAGATCATGACCTAAGCCGAAGTCGGACAGATAACTGAGTCACCCAGGTGCCCCAATTACGTGTTTTTTATAAGATGACTATATGTTATTTCTTTCATGAATTGCTTTTTTATTCTTCGGTCCATTTTTTAAAATTGAGTTGTCATTTTGTTGATTTGTTTAAATAATTTTTAAGATAGGAGAATACTTTTAATCATTTCTTTTATAGTCTTAATAATCCTTGGTTCAATTTCTATGCATCTAAAACTGTAGTGACATTTACCTTTCCTATAGTCTGTTTTCCTTACCCTCCATTAGAAAAGTCAAATTAAATCTTCATGAGAATTTATTTCATTATATAAATTCTTACATTTTAAAGTCAAATTTTAAATTGGAAAAAGTCTAATTTATTTAAACTTACAAGATAGAGAACTCCATGTTAGTTTTACTACTGACTTTTACCGCTTTCAGAAACCCTTTTATTGTAGGACCGCTCCGTCATGTTGACTCGTCAGTCAAATGTTCTGGTTCCACCCATGATTTGATATATGGGCTTGTAAAGTACATTTAATATTTAATTTCAAAGAGTTAACTATATGGTAAGAATAATGCTCTATGGTACTTCAGAAGGACTGTGTACAATTGGTGTATTAGGGGTAAATAGCACTAAGGCAAATGTTACCCGACACAGTAAATGTAAGTTAATCCCTTCTGATTTGTTATTAGAATAGCTCTTATTATGTAACTTCCTTATAAATTCCCCTAAAGCTACTTTTGTATGTATGGTTTCTTTAAGTGCATAAGATAAATATTTCTTTAATGAGAAGTGAAAAATAATTTTTGTTGAATTATCGGAAAGGATAACATCACTATTAAATTGCATTTTGAAAAGTGAAAAGATATCTTTCATCCATCAGCTTCTACTGTTTCATTTCTGCTCTTGGATTTAATTCCTTGTCTTCTGTACATTTGTGTTTTACAGGCTATTACTTATATACACATTGTTTTTACTTTGTTGGAAACATGTTTCTATAGACGGTCTTTAAATGTTTAAATTTTATAAAATAATATACTCATTCATTTCATAGAGTATTTAGATGATAAAATGACTAATATTTCACAGATGGGTAAGTTAGCATATGTGATTAATATAACTTCATTTCATTTCACTTTTTCTGTTTTTCCCTATTAGAAAAGTATTCATGCCCATTGAAGAAAAATCTTACAAAAAGGTATAAAGCAGAAAAATAAAATAGTCCCCAGTTTTTTTTACCCACTGATAAAATTTTTGGCATATTTGTTTCTAGTTTTGCCTGGTCTTTTTTTATACATACTTCCTGTTGAGACTTCCCTTAAATACTAATTTTTTTCAAAAAAAGATTTTTTTAACATTTTTATTCATTTTTGAGAGACAGAGCACGAGTTGGGGAGGGACAGAGAGACAGACCGACAGACAGACAGAATCTGAAGCAGGCTCCAGGCTCTGAGTTGTTATTTCAGAACCCGACATGGGGCTCATACCCACAATCTGTGAGATCATGACCTAAGCCAAAATTGGATGCTTACCTACCTGAGCCACCCAGGCGCCCCTAATTTTTTTGTTTAGTATTTTAGTCTAAGTACTTCTCTATATTATTAAAAACTACTATAATAGCTGGATAACAGTCATAATATAAGCTTACTGTAACTCAAATAATTATTTCCCACTTGTTTCTATTTCTATATTACAAATAGTATTCTTTGAATATATTTACAGATAAATCTTTATCATCATTTCAGATTCAAAGAATTTCAAATAATTTCTCAGAAGTAGAATCCTTAAGCTAAATACTATGGGTGATTTTTTTTCTTTATTGAAGTATAGTTAACATTCAGTGTTATATTACTTTCAGGTTTACCATATAATAATGATTCAACAATTTATGCATTACTCGGCATTCATCACAATAAGTATACTTTTTTCTTTCTTTTTTTTTTTTTTTTAAATGTTTTATTTATTTCTAGGAGAGAGAGAGAGACAGCGTGAGCAGGGGAGGGTCAGAGAGAGAGGGAGTCACAGACTGAAACAGGCTCCAGGCTCTGAGCTGGCAGTCAGCACAGAGCCCGACGCGGGGCTCGAACCCACAAACCGCGAGATCATGACCTAAGCGAAAGTCGGACGCTTAACCGACTAAGCCACCCAGGAGCCCCTACTTTTTTCTTTTGATTTTAACTTTTTTATTTGAGTCTAGTCGATACTCAATGAAGATACTCAGTGCTTCATTACTTTCAAGTATACAACTTAGTGATTTGACAAGTTTATACATTATTCTACATTTATCTTGTATAGCTTCCATCTGCCCCATTACAACATCATTACAATATCATTAACTGTATTCCTTATACTGTGACTTTTATTTCTGTGATTTGTTCATTCCACAGCTGAAAGCCTGTTTCTCTCTCCCCTTTACCAGTTTTGCCCAGTGCCCCACCCTCTTCCCCTCTGGCACCCATCAGTTTGTTCTCTGTAGGTCTGATTTTGCTTTTCATTTGTTTTTGTTTTTTTTTTTGATTCTGCTTGTGAGTGGAGTCGTATGATATTTGTCTTAGCCTTGACTTATCTCACTTAGCATAGTATCCTCTAGGTCCATCCATGTTGTTTAAAAGGGCATGATTTCATCTTTTTTTTTAATGTTTACTTTTTTTGAGAGAGAAAGATCAAACACACAAATGGGGGAGGGGCACTGTCAGCACAGAGCTAGTCGCAGACCTCAGTCCCACAAACCATGAGATCATGACCTGAGCCAAAATCAAGAGTCAGATGTTTAACCCACTGAGCCACCCAGGTGCCCCAATTTCATCCTTTTTTATGGCTGCATAATCCATTTTACACATGCACACATACACTACATCTTCTTTATCCTTCTATTAATGGACACTTACATTGCTTCCATATCTTGGCTATTGTAAATCATTTTGCAATAAACATAGAGCTGCATATATCTTTTTGAATTCGTGTTTTTGTTTTCTTTGGGTAAATGCCATTAGTGGAATTACTAGATCCTATGGTATTTCTATATTTAATTTTTGAATAACCTCTATACTGTTTTCCACAGTGGCCTTGCCAGTTTATATTCCCACCAACAGTGCACGAAGATTCCTTTTTTCTCCAGATCCTCACCAACACTTGTCATTTCTTATCTTTTTGATTTTAGCTCTTCTGACTGGTGTAAGGTGATAACTCGTTTTGATTTTGATTTGCATTTCCCTGACAATGAGTGATGTTGAGCATCTTTGCATCTGTATCTGTTGGCCATCTGGATGTTGCCTTTGGAACAATGTCTATTCAAGTCCTCTGCTTGCTTTTTAATTGCTTTTTTTTTTTTTTTTGGTGTTGGGTTGTATGAATTTTTTATATAGTTTGGATATTAACCCTTTATCAGATACCTCATTTGCGAATATCTTCTCCCATTCAGTAGGTTGCTTTTTTTTGGTTTGTTGATGGTTCCCCTTCCTGTGCAAAAGCATTTTATTTCGTGTAGTACCAAAAGTTTATTTTTGATTTTGTTTCCCCTACCAAAGGAGACCTATGTAGAAAAAAATGTTGTATGGCTGATGCAGAGAAATTACTCCATGTGTTCTGGTTTCAGGTCTCATACTTAGGACTTAATTCATTTTGAATTTTATTTTTGTGTGTGATGTTAGAAAGCAATCCAGTTTCATTTTTTTTTTTTTTTTGCATGTAGCTGTCCAGTTTGCCCAACACCATTTGTTGAAAATTATCTTTTCGCCGTTGTATATTCTTGCCTCCTTTGTTGTAGAGTTATTGGGTGAATTTCTGGGTTCTTTGTTCTGCTCTGTTGATCTATGTGTCTGTTTGTGTGCCAGTACCACACTATTTTGATTACTACAGCTTTGTAGTATATCTTAAAATCTGGGATTGTGATACCTCCACCTTTGTTTTCTTTTTTAAGATTGCTCTGGCTACTTGAGGTCGTCTTTGGTTCCATACAAATTTTAGTGTTTTTTGTTCTAGTCCTGTGAGAAATACTACTGGTATTTTAATAGGGATTGTATTAAATCTGTAGGTTGCTTTGGGTAATATAGACAGTTTAATATTGATTCTTCGAATCTATGAGTGGAATATCTTTTCATTTGTTTGTGTTGTCTTCAGTTTTTCTTTCATCAGTGTTTTGTACTTTTTGGAGTACAGGTCTTTCACCTCCATGGTTAAGGTTCTTCCTAGGTACAATTGGTAATGGGATTGTTTTCCTAATTTCTCCTGCTATTTCATCATTAACTATAGAAATGTAGTAGATTTCTGTATATTAATTTTATGTCCTACGACTTTCCTGAATTAGTATTAGTTCTAGTAGTTTTTTTGGTAAAGTCTTAAGAGTTTTTTATGGCAAGTATGTCATCTGCAAATAAAGTTTTACTCCTTCCTTACCAATTTGGACGCCCTTTATTTCTTGTCTGATTACTGTGAATAGGACTTCCAGTACTATTTTGAATAAAAGTGGTTAAGAGTGAACATGCTTGTCCTGTTCCTGATTTGGAGGAAAAGCTCCTAGTTTTTCACTATTGAGTGTGATGTTAGCTGTGGACTTTGTTATATTGAATTAGTTCCCTCTAAACTTATTTTGTTGAGTTTTTGTCATGAATGGAAGTTGTACTTTGTCAAATGCATTTTTTGCATCTTTTGAGATGATGATGTGGTTTTCATCCTTTCTCTTGTTAATGTGATGTATCACCTTGATTGATTTGCAAATATTGAACCACCTTTGCATCCTTAGAATATATCCCACTTGGTCATAGTGAATGATTTTTTAAAAATATTTATTTATTGGGGCGCCTGGATGGCTTATTCGGTTAAGCGTCCGACTTTCGCTTAGGTCATGATCTCGCGGTTCGTGGGTTCGAGCCCCGCGTCGGGCTCTGTGCTGACTGCCAGCTCAGAGCCTGGAGCCTGTTTCAGTCTGTGACTCCCTCTGTCTCTAACCCTACCCTGCTCACACTGTCTCTCTCTCTGTCCTAGAAATAAAATTTAAAAAAAAAAATTTATTTTTGAGAGAGAGAATGCAAGCAGGGGAGGGACAGAGAGAGAGTCAGATGCTCTGAAGCAAGCTCTGTTCTGACAGCAGCAAGCCCCATGTGGGGCTCCAACTCATGAACAATGAGACCATGATCTGAGCTCAACAAAGTCAGATGCTCACCTGAGCCCTGGTGAATGATTTTTTTTTTTTAATGTATTGTTCAATTTGATTTGCTTATATTTTGTTGAATATTTTTACATCTAAGATATTGGCCTGTAGTTTTTGCATGTAGGTTTGCTTGTTTTCTTTTATCTGGTATTGGTATCAGGGTAATGTTGGCCTCTATGAATGAGTTTGGAAGTTTTCCTTCCTATTCTTTATTTTTTGGAATAATTTGAGAGGAATAGGTATTATTAACTCTTCTTTAAATATTTGGTAGAATTCACTTGTGAAGCCATCTGGTTCTGGGCTTTTGTTTTTTTTTGGAAGGTTTTTGTTGTTGTTTTACTGATTGAATTTCATTGCCATTTCATCAGTCTGTTGAATATTCTCTTTCTTCTTGATTCAGTTTTGGAAGGTTATATGTTTCTAGGAATTTATCCATTTCTTCTGAGTTGTCTAATCTGTTGGCATAAAACTTTTTGTAGTCTCTTATAATTCTTTGTATTTCTCTGATGGTGGTGGTTATTTCTCTTCCTTCATTTCTGATTTTGTTTATTTGAGCCCTCCCCCGCCCCTCTTTTTTTGAAGTCTGGCTAAAAGTTTGCCAGTTTTATTGGTCTTTTCAAAGAACCAGCTCCTTGTTTCACTTTTCTGTTCTGTTGTTATAGTCTCTATTTCATTTATTTCTGCTCTATATCATGATTATTACTATTTTACTTCTACTGGCTTTGTTCTTCTTTTTCTGGCTTCTTTAGGTGTAAGTATAGGTTGTTTATTTGAGATTTTTTTGTCTTGAGGTAGACCTTCATTGCTATAATCCTTCCTTTTAGAATAGCTTTTGCTGCATCTGAAAGATTTTGGACCATCGTGTTTTCATTTTCATTTGTCTCCATGCATTTTTTTCATTTCCTCTTTGATGCGTTGTTGGACCCATTCATAGTTTAGTAACATGTTATTTAGCCTCCATGTATCTGTGTTCTTTCCGTGTGTGTGTGTGTGTGTGTGTGTGTGTGTGTGTGTGAGAGAGAGAGAGAGAGAGAGAGAGAGAGATTTCTAATTTAATACTTCTGTGGTCAGAAAAGATGCATAATGTGATTTCATTCTTTCTTAATTTGTTGAGACTTGCTTTGTGGTCCAACATGTTACCTGTTCTGGAGAATGTTCCATGTGCACTTGAAAAGAATGTGTATTCCACTGGCTTTGGATGAAATGTTCTGAATGTATCTGTTAGATCCCTCTGGCTTAATGTGCCATTCAAAGCCACTATTGTTGATTTTTCTGTTTGGATAATCTGTTGATTGATGTGTGTGTTAAAGTTCCTTTCTGTTAGTGTTTTACTATTGATTTCTTCCTTTATGTCAGTTAATAGTTGCTTCATGTATTTGGGTGCTTTCATGTTGGGTGCATATTTACTTCTGTTGTATCCTATTTTTGGTTTGTTCCTTTCATAATTACGTACATCCTTCTTTGTGTCTTGTTAGTTTGTATTATAAAGTCTGTTTTGTATGGTATGATATAATTATTTGTACTTTCTTTTTGCTTTCATTTGCATGATAAATGTTTTTTCCATCCCTTCCCTTTTATTTTCATGTGTCTCTAGGTCTGAAGTGTGTCTCTTATAAACAGCATATAGATGGGTCTTGTTTTATGCTTTTAGTCACCCTGTGTCTTTTGATTGGAGTAATAGTCCATTTACATTTAAAGTAGTTATCAATAGGTAGGTACTTATTACCATTTGTTACTTGTTTTGTGGTTGTTTTCGTAGTTTTTCTCTGTTTCTTCTTGTTTTGCTATCTGTCTTTGTGGTTTCTTTAGTATTATGCTTGAATTCCTTTCTCTTTATTTTTTGTCTATCTGTTACAGGTTTTTGATTTATGGTTACCATTAGATTCATAAAAAACATCTTATGCATATAGCAGTCTATATTAAGTTGATAGTTGCTTAATTTGAGCCCATTCTAACAGCACTAAATTTTTCTCTCCCCGCCCCACCTGCCTCACACACACATATTTTATGTATATGACATTCTATTTTACATCCTTTTATTTTGTGAATCCCTTGACTGATTTTTCTAAAGCCAGTGTTCAGGTTGTTTCCAAAGTTAGTTGGGTAGATGTGCCTGTTATTTTGGTATATGCATGGGACAAGGTGAGCTCAGGATCCTTCTCCATCATCTTTCTAAAACTCCCTCAGGATGGATAATTTTTAAGGTTTGTGATAAAAATTGCCACATTACCTTTCCGAAAAATTATAATTTATTTTATAGTTCTACCAGCAGTGTATAAAAGTGGCCATTTTATTGAACCTTAGCTTATAAGGGTGTTTACTATTTAATCTTTGTAAATAAAAGAGGAAAGGAGAAATTTTTTTGAGATATAATCTACAGAACTCATTAGGTATTTTATTGTTTTTAATTAGTATTGCCTTATTTGAGGTTGAATATTTGGTGTGGTACTTTTACATGGGATTTAGTTCGATAGCAGTCATCCTAGTTTATGTAAGCCCCCCAGAGTCGTATGGGGACCTTCCTTTTGTCCCCTAGCAGAAGGAATATACATTTTTCTATCTTTATATAAACTTGCTAAAGGTTTAATTATTTATATATTTTAATGTTTATTTTTTGAGAGAAAGAGAGTGCAAACAAGGGAGGGGCAGAGAGAGGGAGACGCAGAATCCAAAGCAGGCTCTAGGCCCTGAGCTGTCAGCACAGAGCCTGACGCAGGCCTTGAACTCACGAACCTCAAGATTGTGACCTGAGCCAAAATCAGTTGCTCAACCAACAGAAACACCCAGGTGCCTCAAGGTT
Source organism: Crocuta crocuta (assembly GCF_008692635.1). Classification (NCBI taxonomy): domain Eukaryota; kingdom Metazoa; phylum Chordata; class Mammalia; order Carnivora; family Hyaenidae; genus Crocuta; species Crocuta crocuta. Next base: position 1,420,406 of record NW_027531536.1, read on the forward strand.
TGTTTGTTTATTTTTTTAAGATACTGATGCATCTGTAGGATTTGGATAATTAAATAACAACAAAAAAGGAATCCTTTAGTTTGCAGAGTCCCTTGCTTGATTTTGTTGTGACCACACAGATTTTGTCCTTGGTACTCTGCTCAGAACTAAGTAGAGAAGGGGTGCAGAGAGTAAGATCCCAGAATTCTAAGTTCATAGTTATCTTTAAACTGAACTATTGGAACACAACCTTTTTGAATGTTGAAACTTTCGTACACGTTGGGAAAATCCCCAAGTGCAGATTTTTTTTGTTGATAAAATTTGTTTTCCAAAACATGTTCTCTTTGTTCTCGCAGATCTATTAAGTTCCTTGAGGGTAGGAGTAAAATCTCGTTCATTTTTGTATACTAAGCATTGTGCCAGACACACAATAGGTGCTCAGTGAATTTGTGACTAATAGGCTCTTTAAAAGAGTAAAAAGACTTGGGGCGCCCAGGTGGCTTAGTTGGTGAAGCATCAGACTGTGGCTCAGGTCATGATCCCATGGTCTGTGAGTCTGAGCTCTCTATCAGGTCCTGTGCTGACAGCTCAGAGCCTGGAGCCTGCTTCAGAATGTCTTCCTCTCTCTCTACCCCTCCCCTGCTCATGCTCCATCTTTTTGTCTCTCAAAAATAAATGTTCAAAAATTTTTTAAATAATAAAAGTAAAAAGACTGAACTTGGAGTTAGAAGGCTTGTGGGTTTTTTTCCCCCATTAATCAACTTGAGCTTTAGGACCTTTGTAGATTATGTGCCATCTTTTGAACCTCAGTTTCGTCAACTCATGAGTACACTGCTTTTTCCATTTACTTCACAAGGTTGAGAAATAAATGAGAGAAAATATATTAAAGTATCCTGTGAAATTAAAAAGTATCGTATACTTGTGAAAGTCATCATCATCATTATTATATTTCTGGGAAGTACTTGGTAATGAGTCCCATTGTTAAAAAATTACCTGGAAGAATATGCCAGAGACTGCTAGCCAGACACCAAGAATCCAGTGTTTCCTCTTCTTCCTGGACCTATCACTGGACTGTGTCTTGGCCTCTCTTGCATTTAGATTTGGCTGTGTGACTGAGTTCTAACCGATGGAGTGAACAGAAATAATGTGTGCCACCTTAAGGGCCCAGCCCTTAAAAACCTATCATGAGGATTTCCCTGAGCTTTTATTCTCCTTCTGTCTCCTTCTGTCTTCTGTCTTCAGGTTGGAATGGAGACAATCCTAGGGTAACTGTGAAAAGCCTTTAAAGGTGGTAAAGCCTCCTTTAACCTGCATAAAGGCATCTGCACCCATCCAGTTCTGCTGCATGAGCAAGAAATAAATCTCCCAAACTGTTGTATTGGGATCTCTGTTCATTTATTGGTCTACTTGTCTTAGCAGTTAGTTGACTCCTAACAATTAAAAGGAGCATGCTAACACATGCTCTGCTTTTTCATTAGTGCTTTATGTTTTCATAATCCTTATAGCAACCTTACAAGGAAGGGATAAGAGGTTAAAGCTATAAGTGTATAGATGTGGTCCATATACTTATAAAATTGAAGAAAGAATTATGTTTTTTCATTTGAGAATTTTTTGGTTAGAAAACTTAAATAATGAGATTTATGACTTATTTAAAAAAATTTTTAGGGGCGCCTGGGTGGCTCAGTCGGTTGAGCGTCCGACTTTGGCTCAGGTCATGGTCTCACAGTTCATGGGTTCGAGCCCTGCATTGGCTCTGTGCTGACAGCTCAGAGCCTGGAGCCTGCTTCCGATTCTGTGTCCCCTCTCTCTCAGACCCTCCCCTGCGCGCTCGCGCTCTCTCTCTCTCTCTTGCTCTCTCTCAGAAATAAATAAAACATTAAAAAATTTTTTGAGAGATAGAGACAGAGCATGAGCAGGGAAGGGGCAGAGTGAGAGGGAGACAGAATCGGAAGCAGGCTCCAGGCTCTGAGCTGTCACCACAGAGCCTCACAGGAGGCTTGAACTCACGAGCCTTGAGATCATGACCTGAGCCAAAGTTGGACGTTTAACCGACTGGGCCACCCAGGCATCCCTGAGATTTATGACTTATTATTAAAGTTTATTTAGATAACTCCTAAATTTTTCAGTTGTTCATTGTTGGAGGCCAAGATTTCAAAAGAGTATGAGGTATTTTTTGGTTATATCTTGCTTTAATTGGAATTTAGTGTCTAAGTTTTTTTCTTTAACATTATAATGTTAAAGCTGTCATAATCAGGGTATTGTTTTTCTATTAGCTGGTTCTAACCCATTTTATTATAAAATTTTTTTGTTGGTGAGGGTACAGGTATCTAGACATGGTCTAAAACTTGCAGGACAAGACATTTTCCTTGAAATAAGCATGTGCGTGAAACTTCATATTACCTTCCTAAGGAATAATATTGGGGAAATTAAAATATACACTTATCCTTTTATCTGGCGGCATTTACCCTAAGTAACGGATAATACTGTATCAAAAGATTGAGAAGGAGAGGGTCCCTTTAAATCTATTTAGGTTTGAGGTGGTCCACTAATGTTCCTAATATCAAGTACAATATTGATCAGTCTCCTTATCTAGCAAAGTTTAGCACCTTTTACTTTCTAGAATATTTTGATTATGAAAATAAATAATACGCCATCAAACATAATGAAAACAATCACAGAACTGGTGCACTTTACCGTCTTAGAGGAGGAACTGCCCCCTTTCTTCTTCAGCAATAAATTTAATTTGATACATTATATTTAGTAATCTGATTTCCCCTAGGAGGCTTGAGTTCTTCTCTGGGTTACAGTTAATTCAAATCGGGAAATAAGCTGTGGACAGCAAATTAGAAATAAAGAAGGGTAAGAAATAAACCTTATAGTAGAGCTTTAAAAGGTAGCAGCAAAGGAAAAAAGCAACTACAGGAAAGAAGAAAAAACTAATTGTATAAGTAAGAGTCTGAAGGAATTAAGTGAATTGACAAGCTCAGGCCTGTTTTCTTGGATACCTTTTAGGAGTATTGAACTATTTATTACAGCACATATAACAATTCATATTAGTTAATTGCCTTAAAAAGTAACATAAAACTGAGTTATGTTCAGAATACTTTTTGGTAGAATGTGAAGTACATTTTAAAAAATTTTTTTCTAATGTTTATTTTTGAGAGAGAGAGTGTGCGCATGNGAATCCAAAGCAGGCTCCAGATACAGGACTCAAACTCATGAACCGTGAGATCATGACCTGAGCCAAACCAGATGCTCAACCAACTGAGCCCCCCAGCAGCCACCCCAACTGCGTTTTAGAGTTTCTTCAGAACTTGTTAAAATCAAGTTTTGGGAGGTTTCCAGTGATCTGAAAATTTTAGTTAAATCAGAATGGCTTATTTCCTGACCAAATAGCTACTGTTTCTTAAAAATTAGTTCCTTGGTTGCATAGAAAAAAGTACGTGATTCTTGATTTCTGACTACCTAGTTACTCACCTTCAAATGCAGTTCCTTCAAATTATTAACCTTGGAGTGGTTTGAATTCTTATCTAGTTATGCTAGAAAGAGGCTACGTTTTTTAAAATCAGATTCTTGTAAGGAAGTGAAAAACTAGTGTAATTACTAACAGATGAGTTTTTGCACGTCAATTTTTTTTTTTTTTAATTTACTTATTTTGAGAGACAGAGCATGAGTGGGGGAGGAGCAGAGAGAGAATCCTAAGCAGGCCCCACACTGTGAGCAAGAGGTGGTGGCGGCAATGCAGGGGCTTGAACTCACAACCAAGGGATCACGACTGGAGCTGAAATTAAGAGTCTGATGCTTAAACTGAGCCACCTAGGCACCCTTGCGCTTCAGTTTTTAAGACAAAGTTTAATCCAGTTGGTATCTTTCATATAAATTGATTTTAATACTTTATATTTAGCTTTCTCCCTGCCCAGCCAAACCTATGTCTATATTCTTTGGAATCCATCGCTTGCTTTTCTAGAAAAATTGTTTCAATACAGCAGAAACTGCCTTCTACTTGGCTGATCATTTGTTTACAGGTACTTTGCAGTAAGATAACTGGTTGAAGCTGCTGAGATTTTATTTCTTCAGTTTATAAGTGGAGTGAAACATTACAGTTACACTAAAAGAGAAATATATTTTATTAAAGCAACTTTGCAGGGTTATTCTTCATGACACACTAAAGATACTCCTAAACAAAACCTACCACAGTGTCTCACATGTGGTAACTGTTCAGGAAACATTTGTTGAATGATGAATGAGCATTGAATTTGAACTAGTTTTCGTTGTCATAGCAACTCCTGTCAGGAGTCCTATATATTTTTAATTTTTTAAGTGTTTACTTATTTTTGAAGGAGAGAGAGAGCATGAGTGCAATGAGGCAGGTGTCCTATATTTAGAAGATTCTTAACTGGAAAATATTAACCATCATCTGCTAATTGTATTTATTTGTGTCCGAGATGCAGGTGGCGATAAAAATAATAGATAAGTCTCAGCTGGATGCGGTGAACCTTGAGAAGATCTACCGAGAAGTACAAATAATGAAAATGTTAGACCACCCTCATATCATCAAACTTTACCAGGTAGGACTTAACCTTATTCCTCTCTGTGCTTCTCACAACTTCTCTCTTTCGTATCATTTTTCTCTTTTGTGTTAGTTTTTTCAGTCTGTTTTAAAAAAGGGGATCATTATATGGTTTTATTAAGCCGAGTATAACCGTTTTCTATATTTAAATTAAAAATCAGGAAATAAAAAACTAGTAGCTTAATTTTAAGTTCTCTCTCAGACTGTAAGGCATTTAATTCAAAAGTTTGTAGTTTTGTGTTGATGGTACTAAAGCCTCTTGTCTTTTGGTGGCAGTACCATTAATGGGGATGTGGCAGTTTTGCTTATTTAAAAAAATACAGTTTATGTTTTATGAAATACCAAGGTTAAAACATATTATTTAGTGGCATACTTTTAATACTTAGAGCCAAATCTTATATTTTGTTTGGGTTATTTTGTCAGATAAAGTAAATGAGCCATTTAAAACAAAATCAACTTTATTGAAATATAATTTTGTAAAACAAACTATACCCATTTAAATTGTAAGCTGTGTTTTTTAAAAGGAAGATTTTCTCCGATTTTTAAAGAGTAATTCACATTGAGGAATGATAATGTAATACAAAACATTTTTTTAACATTTCTATTAATACGTAGAATTTTTATATTGGAAAACTATTTTTAAGCTAAATGTTACAATGTGCTAGCCTGTGACTTTGATCTCCACAGTCTGATGTGCGCACCCAGTGGTGTTCTGTACTCAGCCTGTACTGGCTTGTAAGATCTGACTGTTACATTTTCAGAAGTTTTACAAGGCAGTGACTATTGTGTTAATAACTCAAAATTGGCTATGGTGGGAGTATGTACACCACAGAAAGCTGTTTCCTTTTTTCCCCCACAAGAGCTAATACTGGCCCATCACTGTGTGTACTCACATGGCTTAGCACAAGCGTCCCTTGGACATAATAAGAAAATATTAGAACATCTATGTGTATTTTTTTAATATTTATCTTCTTGTGTGCACTTTACAATGTATATAATGTGTTTATACAGTTACACAGCACAAGAGTGTAATTTGTATTTTTTTATGTTCACATAAACATATGCAGGTACATGTGTATATTTATATGTACATACGTATTTGGTGAGACAGCTTGTTATTGATAGAATTTGCAATTTAAAAGGTGTGGAAACCATTAGTGTTACCATTAGAATGAGAGACCATGATGTGTCATTCAAAACAATCCCCCAAATTTTGAAACTGCATATGGCTCCTTAGGTCTTATTTATATCACAGTATTCCTCCCTTTAAGCTTTTTTTTTTTTTTTTTAATTCTTAAAGAGGATACTTATAAGAAACTGATCACATCCTTAGAAGTCTGATGAACCATATGCTAAACTGAGGTTAAAACTACTGTGTGTCACATAATTCCATCTTCATTTGAGCTAAATAATTAAATTGACTTACTATTTGGCTTATTTAGCTGCAAATTGTGGATAGCTCTTTTCTGCCCTGATTGGGAACAGTCCTGAACCTACATGTTAGAGCAAAATTAGTTTTCAGCCTCGGAGTAGATGGCAGTTAAATTTTCACTGTTAGCATGTGCCAGTGCATTAAAAGAGAGTGTTACAGAGAATCTAAAAATCACTCATTTTGAACTTATAAATTCATTTCCTTTTGGCTCATTATAGTTTGAAATATCAAGTTTGTAACACTGACACGCTTCCTTTTCCAACCTAGAGAAACTAAATAAAACTGTATGGCAGTGGAGTTATGAAGAAACTTTTGAACATTGTTTTTAAAATAACAGTAGTTTATAACAATATGACGGTATAGTAGGAGGAATATCCCATTGTGCCACATTATCTAGGCTACAGGCCAGATAAACTGAGCTCTGTTTTATTATTCCTCAGAGTCTACCAGATAGCACAGAGCTAGAAAAGTTTGTGAGAAGGTGATAAAAAGTTGTTCTTCAAAACTCCTGTTATCTATATTAATATTTCTTAAACTTGAACGTGCATAACAATCACATTTTTTATTTAAAAAATTTGTTAAAATGGAAATTTTGTGTCAGTAGGCCTGGGGTGGGGCCTGAGATACTGCCTTTCTCATAGATGTCCAGGCATGTGACTTCTGCTGGTCCAGGGGCCATCCTTGGAAACGAAAGAATCTAGGTTTTTCACAGAAGGGTTAGCATAAGGATATTGTCAGTCTTGTAAACTTTGCCATCTTCTGAATTATTCATAACTTGGGTAATTTTATTAGTAGTTTATTTAGTAACTCTATAGAATGTTGAATTGTAATAGAATTAAAATCCTTTCCTGTCAGACTAATATGGAATTATTTATCAATAGGTAATGGAGACCAAAAATATGTTGTACCTTGTGACAGAGTATGCCAAAAATGGAGAGATTTTTGGTAAGCACTTTACTGTTCTTTACGTTTGGTACTAATTTGAATATGTCACTAATCTTCATGAATGGAGTATTTCCTGTTAATTTTCCTGCTTGTTTAAGAGTTGGTAGCTAGAAATTTTTAAGGATTAAAATATAGTAAATATTCAGTATAACAAAGATAATGGGATGTAACATATTCTCTTGTATTCTGGATGTTTATGGCATTGAAGTTGTTGCTTAATTCCGTCCCCTGCCTAAGAGAGGAGAATCTCAGACAGGAAGAAACTTGCAGTCATATTGGAAGGGGAATTTTCTTTCCTTTTTTCTTTTCTTTTACCTTCATTTTTTACCTTTCCTTCCAGGGACAGAATCAGTCAGCTAATACTTACTGAGTTCCTACTATGTCCCAGCATTGTTTTAGGCATAGAGGATATAGTGGTGACCTGAATAACTTGGTGCCCGCTTTGGTGGATTGTATGGTTTAGAAGCTGTATGAGCTGTACAGCAGTAGCTGTAAGACCCCAGGCAAGTCACTGCACCTCTCGGGGGCTTGGTTGCTTTACCTCTAATAAGGAGACTGTTTGATTTAATTGGGTTTTATGATCCATTCTGACCCTTAAAAAATTACAAATATTTTGTTCTAGTTTTCATCTGTTTTATTTTTACTCTGTAAAGGCAGCACACTGTAGGTAGCCTAAACATTTCTGGTTTTTAACCTGCACATTTAAGTCCAAAATGGTTTTTAAACAACCTTAGTGAGGAATTATTCACCTATAATAAATTGCATACATTTAATATGTACAATTTAATATGTTTTCACACACACACGTCACACACACACAAACACACACACACACACACACACACACACACACACACACACACACAAAAGAAACCATCACCACAGCTAAGATATCCATAATTCCCAAAGTTCCTTTGTGCCTCTCTATGATTTCTCTTGCCCCACCTCACCATCAAGCAACTGCTAATCTGTTTTCTGTCACTGGACATTAGTTTGTGTCTTCTTGAGTTTTATATAAATGTGGTCATACAGTATACACTGTTTTGTCTGGCATGTTTCACTTGGTATAAAATTTTAAGATTCATCCGTTTTATTGTGTATATCAACATATCATTTCTTTTTTATTGCTAAGTAGTTTATAAATCACTTTCTATTGTATAAATATATCCCAGTGTAACCATTCCTGGGTTAATAGACACTTGGGTTGGTTTTTGTTTTTGGCCATTAAACATGAATTGCTCTGAACGTTCACATACATTCACGACTTCACATACAGTATGAGTCTTAAATATACTTTTGTTTTGTACCTTCTGGCCTTATGTTCTTGTCATACATTTTATTTATGCCTTATTTTGTAAAACACAAAATACAGTGTTCTTTCATTTAAAAAGTCAATTATGTTCTAAAGAGATTTCAGTATTTCCTAGTGGACTGATTATTCCTACATCCCTGTATAGAGATGCGTGCTTTCATTTTCAATTCTTTGTACAGATACAGACCTTCATCTGGTGTCATTTGTCTTCTGTCGGAAGGATTTTCTTTGGCATTTCTTGTAATGTAGGTCTGTTGCTGATTATATCTTTCAGTTTTTGTATGTCTAAAACTCTTTGTCCGTTTTTGTAAGATATTTGTGCTGGGTATATATTTCTAACTTGGGTTTTTCTCTTTCAGTACTTGAAAGATGTCACTCCACTATATTCCTATGTGCTTCATTTCTGACAAGAAGCCTGCTGTCTCTTTTCCTTTATTCTTCTGTGTGTGATGTGTCTCTGTTCTCTGGCTCTTTTACAGCCTTCTCATTACAGGTTTCAACAATTTGGTTGTGTGGTTTTCTTCATGCTTCTGTTTAGTGAGCTTCCTGGATCTGTGAATGTACAGCTTCCACCAAATTCTCCAAATTCAGAAAAGTTAGAGCCATTATATTCTTGACCAGTTTTTTGACTCATCCCTGTCTCGTCCTCTTAGAGATTCCAGTTACACATCTGTTAGACTGTTTGAAATTGTTCTACAGCTCACTGATGATGTTTTTCTGTTTTTTTTTTTTAATATTTTTTATTTATTTCTAGGAGAGAGAGAGAGAGAGACAGCGTGAGCAGGGGAGGGTCAGAGAGAGAGGGAGTCACAGACTGAAACAGGCTCCAGGCTCTGAGCTGGCAGTCAGCACAGAGCCCGACGCGGGGCTCGAACCCACGAACCACGAGATCATGACCTAAGCGAAAGTCGGACGCTTAACCGACTAAGCCACCCAGGCGCCCCGATGTTTTTCTGTTTTTAAGAAAATTCCCTTGTCTGCCTGTATTTCATCTTGGATAGTTGCTCTATTCTAGGTCTTCACATCATCGAATCTTCCACAATGTCTGATTTGTTATGAATCTTATCCAGTGTATTTTTCATCACAGACATTGCAGTTTTCTGCTCTGTAAACTTAAGGCCTTTTTTTTTTTTTCCTTTTTAGATCTACCGTGTCTTTAGTTGTCTTTTTTAACATCTGGAATATAGTTTTAATAGCTTATAATGTCCATGTCTCCTAATTCTCATATCTCTGTCAGCGCTGAATCAGTTTGGAAAGGTTAATGTTTCTCCCCCGTTTTGATCAGATTTTCCTGCTTCTTTACATGCCTGGTAGTCTTTGATTGTGTCTGACATTGTCTGTTTTACCTTATTGGTTGCCACATATCTCTGTATTCCTATCCCTCTTCTTTATCTTTGACCTGGGACACAGTTAAGTTCTTGGGAAAAATTTATGTCCTTTGAATCTTCCTTTTATGATTGGAGCAGTGCTCAGTGTAGGTATGATTATTCCCCACTTTGGAGTTCTCTATCCAGTACCCCATGAATTTGGGTTTTTGTTTGTTTTTTTTTTTTAACCTGGTCAGTAGAAACAAGCAGCGTTCCTGGTACCAGGCACTGTTCTCTCTAATCTTCATAGATGGTTCTTTTTCTGGCCTCTGGTAGTTTTCTCACATGCATGGGCCAAGCAGTACTCTCCTCCCCCGGATGCTCCCAGATCAAAACTGTGGGGTGCTCAGTGTGTATACCTCTCTCTTCTTTGGTGCTCTGTGTTTTGTTACCTCCATTCACCTCATTCTTCTGATACTCTCAGGTCTGTCTCCTTGCTCAGGGACTCTGCTGGGCACTGCCTCAGTTTCCCTCCCTACCCTGCGGCCTAGTCCCTCTTTTAAGGCATTAGCTGAGGGTATTCATAGGTCTCACTTCATTTATTTCCTGCTTCTCAGGGATCACTCTTCTTCTTTGCCTGATGTTCAGTGTGTTATAAACCAGTGTCTCATATATCTTTGTCTTTTATTTGTTGTGGGGGTCGTCTTGGTAAATCCAGTCCCTGTTCTTCCATCTTGGTCGAAAGCAGAAATCTCCAATCCTGTCAACATTTTCCTTAAGTTTAGCTATTTTAAAAGAAAGAAAGATGTATATTTCTGTAGTTTTGAGCAATGTATTTAAAGTTGAATTCTAAATAAATAGTTCTGATTAAATCATTTTCTGATTGTATTTCAGCAAAGATAGCTTGCCTGTTTTAATTATTTCTTTCCTTTATTATGCTACTACTTATTGAGCTTCTTTAAATTCCTAAGGTATTTGTTTAGAAGCTCTTAACTGATGCTGCAATAGAAGGGTATGGGCTTTGAAGCCACGCAAATCCGGCTTACGGTATTGGCTACACCATATTAGTTGTTGCTTTGCTTGGGCAAGTTTCTTTCCTTTTCTTTCTTTTCCTTTCTCCTTTTTTTCTGTCTTCTGTTCTTTTCCTTTTTATTTCTTTCTTATTCTGTCTTATATTGGCTCATCTATTCAGTTTAGTGAGTCAGTCACCGCAGTGAAGAAAACAGACAGAAATCCCTGGTACGAACTCTACATTGTAATGTGGGGAGAGATGAAATACAAAGAAATTAAGTAGAATGTGTAGTATATTAGATGGTGATAGTGCTATGGAAACCGTAAAACAAGGAAAGGGGATTGGGGAGTAGGGAAGTTGACTGCAGTGTTAAATAGAGTGACCAGGGAAGGCCATGCTGACATTTGAGCAGAGACTGGAAAGTACAGTCATAGATATGGGGGAAAGAGTGTTATCCAGGGAGAGGAAAGACCAAATGCAAGGGTCCTGAGGTAGCAGTGCGCACAAGGTGTAGTGGGGAGGCCAGTATGGCTGGAGATAGGCAAGCAAGAGAGAAGAGTAAGAGTGAGCCAGGAGGAAGAATAGTAGGAGCTGAGATCAGAAAGGCAAATGGGAAGCAAGAGTAGGGCACTATAGGGGCTTTGTAGGCCATTATAAGGACTTTGGCAGAATTAGGGAACCATTAGAAGGGATTGAGCAAAGTGATTGGATCTAATTTTACTCTTTTTTTAAGTTTATGTATTTTGAGAGAGAGAGAGAAAACGCGAGAGGAGGAGGTGCAGAGAAAAAGGAGAGAGCGAGAATCCCACGGAGGCTCTGCACTGGCAGTGTGAGGCTTGAACCCACAAATCGTGAGGTCGTGACCTGAGCTGAAGTCAGACACTTAACCAACTGAGCCACACAGGCTCTCCTAATTTGACATTTTAAAAGCACCAGTCTGGCTGCTGTGTTGAGAATGGATTGTAGAGAGCGAGAGTAGAAACACAGAGCAGGCTGTTGCAGTAGTCCACGTGAGAGATAATGTGGCTCAGCAGGGGAGTGGCACTACACGTAGTGCTCTGGATCGGATCCACAGTGTTTTGTAAGAAGAATCAGTAGGATTTCTTGATAGCTGGAGACCACCTAAATAGTGACTATGATTGGAGAAAAGACCAATGTCTTTTCCCTAAGGCACTCAACCATTAAAAGATTGGGGAAATAGCAGGAGCCAGCAAAGGAGACAAGAGAATGTGGTGCCCTGGTAACCAAGTGAAGAAAATGTTCTCAGGAGGGTGGTGTGAATGAATATCTATGTCAGATCAAGAAAGATGAGGAATGATTGTTGACCATTGTATCTGGCAGTTGGTAAGAGCAGTTTTGGTGGAGTGAGTGGGTCAAAAGCTACATTGAAGGGTTTTTTGTTTTTTTTGTTTTTAAATATTTTTTTATTTATTTCTAGGAGAGAGAGAGACAGCGTGAGCAGGGGAGGGTCAGAGAGAGAGGGAGACACAGACTCTGAAATAGGCTCCAGGCTCCAAGCTAGCAGTCAGCACAGAACCCGATGCGGGGCTCGAACCCATGAGCTGCGAGATCATGACCTAAGCGAAAGTCGGACGCTTAACTGACTAAGCCACCCAGGCGCCTTACTATGTTGAAGGGTTTTAACAGCAAATAAGAAAAATGGAGAAAGCAGAATAGACTGCTCTTACAAAGAAACTGCAGAAAGGGAGACTAGAAATGAGGAAGTAGTTGAGCAGAGCCGTGGGGTCAAGAGGTTAAGTCTTTACCCAAAGGAATATTTTTAAAGCATTAAGCTATAGTTTTATGAGTAAACTAGAAATGGCTATTACATGTCAGGTGTCATTTCTGTGAAAATGGAATATTCTAAATTGTTCTTTCTTGCCAAGATTTTTGATGGTAAAGGTTTGGATCACATTGTTTTATAGAAACTGAAATCTAATTTTGGGAGTTTTAAATGTGCATAGTTTTTTAATACAAAATATCTAGGGTAAACATTGCAAGATAAAACAGAGTAAACTGTAGCTTCAGGTAGGTGCAAGCACAGAAGAGACTGGTAGCCAGCCAGTTTCGGAGATAAAGCCCATGAGGAAGTAAAACACAAGTGAAAAATGCAGTCCATGGAACATTAATCAAGTAGTGAAAAATATGTATGAGGTATTTTTTTTTAATGCTTATTTATTTAGAAAGAGAGAGAGCATGTACATGCGAGCAGGGGGAGAGGCAGAGAGAGAGGGAGAGAGAGAATCCCAAGCAGGCTCCATACTGTTAGTGCAGAGTCCGGCGTGGGGCTAGATCTCATGAACCATAAGACCATAACCTGAGCCAAAATCCAGAGTCAGACTGACTGAGCCATCCAGGTGCCCCAAATATGTATAAGATTTCAAGTGAGTTCTGAGCCAGAAATGTCTTAATTGGAGGTTTAGATGAAAAAGAATCACGTAAGTAGTATTAAACTATAAAGAACTATACATTAAAATTTATCTTCAATGTTTGTAATGTTGGACTTACTCTTTATACATTATAAGTATTCCTTTATTGCCTACTTTATGTTGGAGGGTGTTGTGTTCCTTTTTTTTTTTTTTTTACCTTAGTTTCATATTTAGTTGGCCAGCAAATCATACTCTGTGTTTTTGAAAAAGTGACTTGAAATTAAATCCTTCTGTTTCCACAGTCATCACCCTAATCTAGACTTTCATCACCTCATGTCTCAATTATGAAGACCTCATGTTTTACTACTCCCTATTTCTTTTCCAGTCAAGTGCATTTCTGATATAATTCCTGTTTAATCTTCCCTAGATATTATTTTTATTATATTACTACTGTGTTCAGTTACCTTCACTTCCCATTGCTTTTTGGATAAAATCCGAACTCTTCCATCTGCAGATAGGGTATCTCCAGTAGGTAAATGGATGTGCCCAACTATTCCTTCTATAAATCTGTGGATCACCCTTAGTAACCGACAGCCAAACTGCACATGACGCTGTCCACTTCAGTGGATAAACAAATTTTCTTCTTTCTTTGTTTTTATTTCCCATCCCTCTTGGTCTGTAATTTTCCAAGTTTTATTTTTAAAAAAGTTAAAAATGTACCAATGTAAGAAGTCAAATAATTGTGCAGTTTGTTAGAAACAAGCTAAGTTTCCCATCCTCCTCCCCACCCCCATTTCCCTTCCTCAGAGAAAACCACTTTCACTTCTCTTAGCTGATTAGATTTGCCACCTTTTTCCTAAGTAAAATATGTTTATTGCTGCTGCTGGCTTTTTCTATTTTAGTCCTAATCTTTTGAATACTTTTTGAATTCTTTCCTTAGTCCTATATGTAGGAGGTATATCTTTGAGAGGTGTGTGCAAGGACCAGTTGTGAGGGACCTTGAGTATTTGGATAAAGGGTTCAGATTATTTCTTACAGTGGGCATCTGAGAGTCAAAAGGTGGTGATGTGTGTAAGGACTTTTTTAAGGAAGATAAATCCTGCAGGGATGCATAGTCTGAATTAGAGGAGGAAGAAGGAGGCCATAAATTTAATAGACTCTTAATTGTCTAGAGGTAAGAGGCTGAATAAATGCCTAGATTAAAATGTTTGTGGGGGGGGGGTGCCTGGGTGCTCATTCGATTAAGCATCTGACTCTTGGTTTTGGCTTAGGTCATGATCTCACGGTTTTGTGGGTTCAAGCCCCATGTTGGGCTCTGCGCTAGCAGCACGGAGCCTGTTTGGGATTCTCTCTGCCCCTCTCGCTTGCACTGTCTCTGTCTTTCTCAAAATAAATAAACTTTAAAAAAAGAAAACAGAATGTTATTTGTTGGAATCATGAGAAAAGATCTTAAGCAAAGGCATTTCCAGTTCTGAAATAACAAGTAATATTTATTGAGCACTCCGTTTTTGTTGGGTACTATTTAGAATGCTTTATATGATTTATTTGTTTAAATATCACAAAATCCTTGTAAGTTAGGCACTCAAAGACTCCGTACTGTGTCCAGAGTCACACAGCCAGTAAGTGGGAGGGCCTGGATTTGACCCTTGCAGTCCCAGAGCCTGTATGTTAATACTTTACCACCTCTCGAGTTCTTATTGACTGTCAAAAAGAAAACCTTGAGAGTCAGGATTTAAAGCAAACGTTATTGAAGAATATTTGTGATGTGGTTGACAGCAACAGAGAAGTCTGTTTCCCAACTAAAAAATTACAAATTAGATTTTAAAGGTGCTGTTGGAGGTAACATCAGGCATTTAGTTTGATATGACCTGTTGGCTGTTGAAGAAGATATGAAATATGAAAGCAAACACCATTCAAAAGAGAACTTAAATTCAACAGTAAGAAAACAACCACCCATTTGAACGATGGGCAAAAGACTGGAATCAGACACTTTACAAAAGAAGATATATAAATGATCAAATAGGAAGCAAATGAAAAGTCATTCAACATTATTAGTCCTCAGAGAAATATAAATTGGAAACTATAATGAGGTAATATTACGTATCAACTAGAATGGTTAAAATTTAAAAGTCTGATAATACTAAATGCTAATAAGGATTTGAAGCGCCTAGTATTCTCATACACTGCTGGTGGGAGTGTAACATGGTACAACCATGTTCTTGAGAGAACCATTTTTCAGTTTCTTACCAAGTTAAATGTACATCTACCTCTTACCCAGCAATTCCACTCCTAAGTATTTACCTAAGGGAAATGAAAACAAATGTCCGTAAAATAACTTGTACAAGAATGGTTATGGCAACTTCTCTCAAGTGGGAACAACCCAAACGTCCAGCAGCAGGAGAACGTATCCTGAACAAATTGTGGTGCAGCAATCGAATGGAAGACAGCACAGCAATAGAAAGGAACTAACTACTTCCACACGCAACACTATGAACATATCTTACTCACATGGTGCTGAAGGGAAGAAGCTAGACACAAGAGTACATCCGTACAGTTGGTTATCTTTATATCAAGCTCTAGAAGAGGCAACGCAAATACATGGTAATAGAAGTTGGAACGTGGTTGTCGCTACTGTTTCTGGGGAGGGAGGAGAAGTGACCAGTGGCAAGAGGGAATGGTCTTGGGTGATGGAAATTTATTGTTTTGAGTGATGGTAACACAGCTTCACTCATCACGTCTTTGCAGATAAATCTCCACCCTATACTCTTACTACTTCTGGGGTTGAGAGTTACCTGCATAGACATGATTGAGTGAAGCTGTAATTAATAATGAGATCTTAGAAGAAGGCTAAGAAAAAGATGTGAGTTTTAATTGTACCTTCTTTAGAAGGCAGTTGGGAGAAGTAGGATTGGTGAAGCAGAAGAGCATCTTGGGAAGTAAGGACAGTTTCTGTCCCGATTAGACAAAGGAGAGAGAGCCTAGAGTGAAGGGGATGTGTATTTGATTATTATCAGATCACTAGTGACTTTGAAGAGAGTAATTTTCAATAAATGGGGAAATAAAGCCAGATTTCAAGAATTTACAGACACATGGATAGTGAGGAGAGGAAGAAAAGTATAAAAAATTATCTTGGCTGCATAGGAGCACATGTACCCCAATGTTCATAGCAGCACTCTCCATAATAGCTAAAACATGGAAAGAGCCTAAGTGTCCATCAACAGATGAATGGATCAAGAAGATGTGGTTTATCTATACCATGGAATACTACATGGCAGTGAGAAACAATGAAATCTGGCCATGTGTAGCAACATGGATGGACCTTGAGGGTGTTCTGCTGAGCGAAATAAGTCAGGCAGAGAAGGACAAATATCATATGTTTGCACGTATAGGAGGATTAGGAGGAACTTGACGGAGGAACAAGGGGGAGAAGAAGGGCGGAAATGGTGGGGGAAAGGGAGAGAGGCAAACCATGAGAGACTCCT
Organism: Crocuta crocuta; assembly: GCF_008692635.1. Classification (NCBI taxonomy): domain Eukaryota; kingdom Metazoa; phylum Chordata; class Mammalia; order Carnivora; family Hyaenidae; genus Crocuta; species Crocuta crocuta. The sequence goes on from NW_027531536.1 coordinate 1,436,814, forward strand.
GAATGCTGACAAAAACTGAGGACTGATGGATGTGGGGGGGAGGGGGGATGGGCATGGAGGAGGACACTTGTGGGGATGAGCACTGAGTGTTATGTGGAAACTAATTTGACAATAAACTATTTGTAAAAAAAAAAATTATCTTCAAAGTAGGAGAGAGGAGAGAAGGAAGGATTTGAGGGATAATTAGAGTCTATAGAATACAGTACTAAATCATGGTTTTGTTTTGTGGTGGTGGTCTTGGTGTTTGAAGAAAGTAGAAAAGAATATAGGCAGGAAAGAAGAAATGGTTGGTGAAACAAGGTCCCAGGGTAGACAAGAGGTAATGGGGTCAGAAGCACAGAGGGATGAGCACTGGGTGTTATATGGAAACCAACTTGACAATAAACTGTTTAAGAAAAAAAAAAACTACATATTTGCAAGCATTCACTCATTTAACAAAAATTTGTTCACTGGCTACTGTGTGCCAGGTATTATGTTATGAACTGGGTGAATAAATATGAGCAGCATCATGTTGATTTCTAAAAAAAAAAAAACAAACACGCACAGAGGGAATGGCTAGCTTAGAAGAGAAGAATCCCTCCTTCTCTGAGAAGGTAGTGCATAGGTGCAATCCCAGTGAGAATTAGAGCTTGTGCTGAGGAAATGGCTGAGGCTATAGCTTTAGGATGAAATGGGTGCAAGAGGAGTTTGTTAATACAGATTTAAGTCATTATGTAATGTAGCAGATGAAAAGTCAGGGAAAGAGCAGTATATTAGACACTGCAGTGTGGGGAAAGGTTTAGAGCAGCTGGTGGTGCTATATGATATTCAGGAGATAAATAAAAGGCATCCGTAATTAGCAGTGAGGCAGTTCATGGTAGCCTCACAGTCATCAGTGCTTCCCAATGCCGGAGGAGAAGTAGACAGTAAGAATGAGCCAGGTTAGGGATTGGAATGATAGAAGGTCAAATCCATATAGGAGTTGCTGTGGCCAGAGAGGTCAGGGTTGAAGTGGCTGACCAGGAGGTCCAAGTTCAGGAGGAAGATAAGTGAAGCAAACAACGGGTCTCATGAGCTCAGAGAAAAAGACAGTGGAACGACCGAAATGAAGAGAGTAAAGTTCTTTTGGGAAAAGATGTTGATATACAAAAACAAAACCTCTAACCTTGAGCCAGTACATAACTTCCCAGCAGCCTGCCACTTTCCAGTTCTCTTCTGCTCTTGGCACTGGTTGCCCTAACTGTCCTGCTAATTCCGGAAAGGCCTTAGGTCTTTGCACGCTCCTCATCTGCTCCTCCTTTGCATAGAGAGAGGTTTCCTGTGCCATCTGGTTTTCTTGCGCCATCTGACTAGGTTTACACCAAAAGAGTGATTCAGGTAGCATGCTGGGAATGCATCGACAGTGCAGGATTCATGCATCATGAGGTTATGCTGTTTATGCCCTTTTTTTTGGTTTGGTTAGTTAGATTGCACCTCATTCTATAAACAGTTGAAATAGCTTTAAAGGAGAATAATATAAAAACAATAATTCTAAAAGATAATCACGAATAGAGAACTGAAGGGCACCTGAGTGGCTCAGTTGGTTAACTGTACAACTCTTGTTTTTGGTTCGGGTCATGATCTCACAGTTGTGAGATCAAGTCCTGCATTGGGTTCCACACTGAGCTTGGAGCCTGCTTAATTTTCTCTCTCTCCCTCTGCCCCTCTCCCCAACTCATGTCCATGCTTTCTCTCTCTGTCTCTAGATAACAACAACAACAACAACAACAACGAATCAGAAAATGTTATATAAGAGTAGAAAGCACTCATGGGAGGTGGGAGGAGGAAACAAATATGCGGGCAGTAGGGCCCAAGAACTTCAGATTTGGCTCTAAGCTTTCTGGCTCTCAGAGTGAAAAAGAGATACAGTCATTTACAGAATTTTATCTGAGAGAAAGAAAGGTATCTATTCCTCAGAGCAGAACTTTTCTTGGTAGTAAATTCTACAGTAAATTTTTTCTTTGGGGTTTCTTATAAGAGGTATGAAATAAGCCGTCTTTTTAAAACAAAAATTCGATTAAAACTATTAAAACTTTGCAGGGACTTCCATTGTTTTTGGAATAAAGTCCAGGATTCTTAACAAGGCCAACAAGTGTGATTACACTCCACACACCCTGGCTTTAAAAATAACAATGATTATTGCGACACCTGGGTGGCTCGGTTAGTTGTGCGTCCAACTTCAGCTCAGGTCATGATCTCCCCGGTAGTGGGTTTGAGCCCCGTGTCAGGCTCTGTGCTGACAGCTTGGAGCCTGGAGCCTGATTCAGCTTCTGTGTCTCCCTCTCTCTCTGCCCCTTCCCTGCTCACTCTCTCTCTCACAAATAAATAAACATTAAAAACTTTAAAGAAGGTAATAATAAAGTTTATCATTTCTTGAATACTTAAATGTGCTAGACACTAAGTCCTATATGCATTCTGTCGTCATTATGTCCTTTCGAAAACCTTGTAAGATAGGGACTGTTAATATCTTCATTTTACAGGAAACAGAGTTGAGCAGTTTGCCTAGGTCACCAAGCAAGAAAGTGGCATAACCAGAGCTTGAAGCCACAATCTGACTTCAGAGCCAGAGCCCCACTGCACTAGCTGGTTTCGTGTGTTCTTAAAGTTCTTTGAACTTAAGCTTCTTCTGTCCTGGTGACTTTGCACATTATTGTTTCTCTGCCTGAAGGACTCTCTGCCCTCCCTTTATCTCCTCACGCATGTCATTTGATTGAATTGAAGGTAATGTTGTCATTAAAACTCAAAAACCAGGCAAAGTATGTCATGGTTTTGTCCACTTTGGTGGATATATATATATATATATATATTTTTTTTTTTTTTTTTTTTTGCATTTTGGATTCCTTTGAGCCCCTGTCTCCAGTACTTTGGAAACTGGCCAGTGGCCTTCCTACCAAATCAAATCTATTGACCAAAAAAAAAAATCTATAGGACTGATTTCCATATTGGTTCTCAAAATAGAAATGTGTAAATTTCCAAATCTGTGTTCATGTTCATCTAGAGCTTTAGAAAACCCTTTGTTCTTTACATATTCAAATCTTGCCTTTTATAAAGGCTTAGCTCAAGTTCCATTTCTTTAATAAAATCTTTCTCAATTAATTTTGTCTACATTGGTTTTCTCTTATGAGACCATTATAGTTCTTCCTGTATAACTCATTTTCGAATTTATCTACGTATGCCCTTTCATCATTATTTAAAGTCTTTATGTGTATCTTTTTATCTCTACTAGTTTCAGAGCTGAGGATTTGGCACCACATAAACCTAAATACCTGTTGAATGAATGTTGAGTGTGACGGTCTGTTTGGCCTCATATACCTTATTCATTCGGTGAGGCCAGTACAAGTACACTGGCAGGTTAGGCAGAGGTTCTTCTTTGTTCAGTGTCTGAAAGGAGTTTTCTGTTGGTTTACTCTTCAGGAGATAAACATGAATGAGGAAATACTAACTGAATCAAGAGAGAAAATTGGCTTCCTCTCATTACCACCCTGCAGTTACATTCTCTCTTCCAACTCCCACACCTCCCTAAAATAACCTTTTCAGAGTATAATGGTAAATAAGAGCATATAAATGTACTCTGAGTAATTTTTGTTATCCACTGCTCCTATAGCAGTATGCTCATCTCTGAAGGATACGATTTTCTTGACCTGACAACATGGAGGATGTGGTAATTGAATTTGCTAAAGAGAGCCTTGAGTTATTTATAAAAAAGATTTGACTCTAAAAATTTTCCTTCAGAATCATAGGTCTGATTAATGAAAGTTACCCAAGATTCTTGCATTCTTTAGAACTATTTCTCATGTTTGTCTGGGAGGTCACATGCAGCAAGTGGTGCAAAAATCGTAGGGTGGTCACCTTGTCAGACAATTTGGGCACTGTTCAAACAATTAAACCGGTAGTCAGCAGATTCCGGCCTGGTAATTAAATTACCCAGGGCCTTTGTTTTCAGCTCTCTGCTCCTGGGTATGCTTGCTGTGTCTTTCCAGGCCAAGCATGTGCCTGAGGTTTATTGATTCATTTCCTGTCTTTCCCTTTCAGTGGTAACATACTAGGATGCTGGCTGTGGTGATTGAAAAGGAGCTTTGTTTTAGGCATAATACCTTTAGACACTTGGTTACTCAGAGAACCTAAGGGACCATTTTTGTGGCTTTTGGTCACTATCTTAACAGCATGAAGGCAATTTTAGGAAAGTTCTTCATTTGCCTTTCTTTAGGAGTTTAAATAAGCTTTGAAAGTTTTAAGGGTTTTACCTGCTTGATAACACTAGTGTGACTCTAAGTTTTAAAAATTATTAGCCTGCGTCCCAGTTGCAGAACTGCCTAAATCTGTCACCACTTCTCCAGTGTCTTCTATTATTGCTTTAGTGTGGATAATTTCTCATAATTTCGCACTTGAGAAATTGAATTACTTGAATTCACTTGAATTACTTCAGCAGCCTCAGGTCTCTTTGCCTCAAGATTTGTCTTTTTTTTTTTAATCCATCTTCCATGTTGCTGTCAAAATGATCTTTTTAAAATGCAGATTTGATCCTTGTAGTTTTCTGCTTAAAATATTTCTGTGGTTCCCCATTGCCTTCAATATAAAATTAGAAGTTAGTATAGAATTGATGTGGACATGCGGCCCCTGTTGACATTTCCAGTCCCATCCCGTGACCTGTTTTACGAGCTCCGCTAGGTGAACACAGTCTACTGCATCGATGTGCAGGTGACTGTCGCTGTCACGTGTGGGGCTGGTAGATGTCAGGGTAGAAAGAGTTAAATCGGTGTATGCTTCAGAAGAGGCATGCAAACATTGAGTCATGCAGCTATAATTAGACTGTCCTTGGGTATAAAATTCAGGACCTTTTTCTTTTTGAATTTTTTATTAGACACCTGTAACATAGTTACCTTTAAAGAGGTCAGATCTAATTGATTATTTCTAAACCTTTCTAGCTCGCTTCTAAGGGAGACTAGTAACTACATGAAAGAGCCAGCATGATTCATGATTCAGAAAGTTGTCATTGCTGTCCCCCTCACCTGTGTTTAAATTGGGTCAGACGTTAAAAGTCCAGAGTAAGATCTGTTTGCCAGTCCTTGATCTAACTTCTAGTATAAACATTCTGGAGCAAGCCATATAGCGTTTCTGAACCTCAGTGTCTTCTGAAAATGAGGGGGTGGTTCGAGTTAATTACCATGTGCTTGATACTGTGCATAGTGCCAGGGATTTAAAAGAAAAAGAGAAGTGGCTTGGCCGCTGCATGAGAAGAGTTCACAGTCGATTTTCCAGGTCTGAAAAACCGATGTCTGTAAATCTCGGGAAACAAAGTTTAGTTTCTGAACATGTGATGAACGAAATGAATTTGTCAGAGATGATTAAATAAATTGTTTTAAGGCTTCATATGTTTGGAAATAGAAGCATAACAGGCCTTAATTGAATAGACAGATTTCTGAAAAGCAGTCCAGTTTTCCTCTTAACTTCTATTTTGATTTCAGCTATCTCCCGCTGATTATTGGCAGCCTGCCTTCAGTTATGGTTCAGAGCTGACATTCTGTGCTGTGAGCAGGGAGCTTCTCCCATGTCTGGCAGCTGCGGCGAGGCTCCGGTGATGGGGGAGAGAGAAGCATCAGCTATTCTGATCCTGGCCATACCATACCCAGCTGAATTCTATTAATGTGAGGCTTTCGGCAGTCTGTGTTTTCTGTTTCTTTCAGGGTGAATTTCTATTAAGAGAATCATTTTATTAAGGAATTTCAATAAGATTGAATTAATTCAGAGAAAGCTACTTCTTTGTTTGCGAAAGGGGAGAAGCAGAGGGAGATTTTATCTGCTAATTAAGGTGGTAAGAGAGATTTCCTACTTAGAATAAAAGGGGAAAATTGTAGTCCACATAGGGAATGGCTTTTTCTTCCCCTTTTGGATGATACTTTTTCTGCTTTCAGGAAGAGACCTCTGAGTGAGACCCCTGAGACCTTGTATTTCTGAAAACGCTTGCATTTTATCCTCATACGTTAGTAGATAGTCTGAATGTGCTATTATTCCATTGTCTACTTTTGTGAAAAAATGTTTATTCCTGTGGATGCAATACATTGTTTATTGAGAGTCATTTGTATATCACACACATTTCTTTATGCTCAGAACACATCAGTAAACATATAGTCCTTGCCTTCTTGGAGTTTATATTTGGTAAGAGTGTTTCAGGTTGGGGAGATTAAAACAGAATGTACTGTGTCCGTGTTTTACAGAAAGTGAGGAAGACAGGGAAGCCTGGATGGGGGTGACGGGGAGTTCTTTTTTAAAAGATGGTTAGAGGGGCGCCTGGGTGGCTCAGTTGGTTAAGCATCCGACTTCGGCTCAGGTCATGATCTCACGGTTCGTGGGTTCGAGTCCCGCATCGGGCTCTGTGCTCACAGCTAGCTCAGAGCTTGGAGTCTGTCTTCAGATTCTGTGACTCCCTCTTTCTCTGACCCTCCCCTGTTCACCCTGTCTCTAACTCTCTCTCAAAAATAAATAAAACATTTAAAAAAAATTGTTAAAAGACGGTCAGAGAAAGCCTCTGTGATACATACTCGAGCAGAAACCTGAAAAAAGATGTATTGGAGTAAATTTCCTGAGACCTTTATGTCTTGAGATCTAGCATGTCTACCATAATACTTAATAGTTTGTGTTGGAATAGAATTTTAAGTTGGAAATAATTCTCTTCAAAATAATGGACGTTATTCCATTGTCTTGTAGTTTCCAGGACTGCTTTTGAAAAGCTTCAAGTGATCTGAATCCTGATCCTTTGTTGTAAATTACTGTTTTCTGTCTGCAAGCTTGTAAGATCTTCTCTATGTCCCCAGGGTTCTGAAATTTCACGCAGCGCCTTGGTGTGGGTCTGCCTTGCTGCATGGGGCTGGGCTGTTTTTGCTGGGCCCTTTTAATCTGGAAGCTCGTACCCTTTGGTTCCAGGAAATTGCCTTGAATTACTTAGCTGATGGTTTCCTTCTCTAATTTTGTCTTCTTTTTCATGAATGCCTGTTATTCAGATATTGCCTCTCCTGGACTGGCCGTCTCATTTTTCCTCTCCTCTTCTCTTTCGTGTCTTTTTATTTTTGCTCTGCTTTCTGGCAGATTTCATAAACCTTTTACTCCAGCTTTTCTTTTACTATCACATTTTTAGTATCTGGGAGTTTATTTTGTTCTCTGTGTTCCTTTTAAAATGACATCATTTCGGGCACCTGGGTGACTCAGTTGGTTAAGCATCCGACTTCAGCTCAAGTCATGATCTCTTGGTTCTTGAGTTCAAGCCCCACATTGGGCTCGGTGCTGACAGCTTTAGAGCCTAGAACCTGCTTTGGTTTCTGTGTCTCCCTGTCTCTCTGCCCCTCACCTGCTGGCTTGCTCTTTCTCTCAGAAATAAATGAGCATTTAAAATATTTTAAATAATGCCTATTATTTCATGATTCTCTGGTATCTTAGCTGAGAACAATAACTTCATTAGATTTTCTTTATATAGTCTCTTTTTTCCTCAAGTTGATTTTTTTTTTTTTCCTGTTGGTATGGATATTTTGAGCTATATGTTTTATGTTTGGAGGTTTTTGTAGATGGCTTAACAGACATATTTGGTTGTGAATTCCTGGTTAAGAGTGAGAAGCTAAGGGGCCCCTGAATGGCTCAGTTGGTTAAGCATCCGACTTTGGCTCAGGTCATGATCTCAAAGTTGTGGGTTTGAGCCCCCCGTCGGGCTCTGTGCTGACAGCTAGCTCAGAGCCTGGAGCCTGCTTTGGATTTTTTGTCTCCCTCTCTCTCTGACCCTCCCCTGCTCACACTGCCTCTTTCTCTCTCTCAGAAATAAATAAAACATTAAAAAAAAAAAAAAAAAAGAGTGAGACGCTAAGAAGCTGACTGGAAACTAAACCATTGGTAGGATGTCAGCTGCGAGTTTTACTGTAGGAGTGATCTGACTGTATTCTTTTATTTGAGATTCTCAGTTTTTATACCTTTATTCTTGAATAGATAGAGTCCCAAGAGTGGATTCTTCCAGTTGTCTACCCAGAAATTAGAGGCCTAAGTGCCATATTTTTGGCTTCAGAGGTAAGGAAGTCCGAGGCATGTCAATATCCACTATGCATATGTTTACTTAATCCCCCTGTTTTCGATGTGGTATCCCTGTACTCGACAGTACCTGGTCCTTAAGTCGAGAAACCCTGTATTTTCAGAGAGACTGAGATTAAGCCTCCTCAAGAGACTAAGCCTCTAGGTTTCAACTGGAGTAGAAGTCAGGGCACTCTTCCAATTGCATAGAATGAGAGATGAGACCTGAGGATTGAATTGCTTCTTAAAACACCTTCAAGTGATCATGCTAATTTTAGCTTGACTAACACCAACTTTCAGAGTTCCTCGTGCCATAAGTTCCGAAATCCTTGGTGGATTCTGCTGGGTGAATCCTATTGATTCAAAGTGTTTTCCATTGCTGAGGCTTCAGGCTTCTCAAGTCGATTGTGGTGTATTTCAACAGTTAGATTTTTTGGTTTTCATGTTCTCTAATGGGTTCTTTTTCCTATTTCCTATTTTTCTTAGATGTGATATATTCCCTTATTTCTGGGAAGATATTAAACATACACATTTATCTCTAGATACTTTTTTCTCATCACCATGTTCTCCTTTAAATACTCGAACATAAGTATAATAACTTTCATGTTACTGTCTGGTAATTCCATCACTTCTCAATCTGTTTCTATTGTCTGTTTTTCTCCTGATTAATAGGATACACTTTCCTGCTACTTGGTATGTCTGATACTTTTTTTTTAATGGATGCTGGACATTGTGAACTTGGTCAAGTCTGCATTTTGTTTTCCTTTCAAGAGTGTTGAGCTTTGGTAAACCATTAAGTTAGTTACGGATAGGTGTTTGATAGTTTCAAGTTTTGTTAGGGTTGGTGTGAGAATACAGCTTTTAACTCTAGGGATAGGTTAGCCTCACTGCTGAGGTGTGATCTTTCTAAGATCTCTACTGAATGTCTTGAATGATCAGTGAGAACTCTCCACTTTGACTAGTGGAAATTTGAGTAATTATCAGCCTGTTCTGAGCTCTGGAACCCTTTCAGCTCACAGCACCCCACTCATTCTTTACCCAGTGGTATAGAATTTCATCCTGTGTACATGTCTTAGTATTTACAAAAGATTTAATGACACCCCACGCAGATCAGTAAGCTTTCTTCCTGCATAGCTCCCTCTCTCCAAAACTTTGCCCCATATCTCCCAGAAAGCTCAGTCTTCCGATTCCTTCTCCTCTTCTCAACAAGATAGCCATACTCTGCACGGGATCTCCTCTGTGAAGTCCAGAATGTGTGTCCGGACCGAAGGCCAGGAGATCAAAGCCTCACCTCATTAGTTTCCCCTCACTCGGATCACAGTCCTGTGTTGCCTGTTGTCCAGTGTCTGCACTATTTTGACCAGTTTTCTAGTTTTAAATGAAGGGTACATCTGGTTCCTGTTACTACGCTATGGATAGAAGTAGAAGTCAACATACTTATTTTAAAATCCTCTTCTGATTGTATTTTAACTTTAGGAAAGTGTTCTTCATTTGTTGAGCCTGTATTCTGTCTTAAATGAGATTTACATTCCTCAGGAGTTTGTTCATTCTGTGATTGGATATGCATCTTTATGAATGAAATCCCTTGTTAGACTTTCTCCTGCCTCTGTCATTACACCCCACCCGGAAGAGGACTAAGACCTCTCTGCCATTGGAGTTTTCCTTGACTTTGAGTGAAAATAAAAGAGCATATAGAAAGTATTTCTGAGCTAGATATCCTGCTGGCTGATCTGGGAACGGATGCTTCCTTTCTTTTTATGTGTCACCAGCCACCCAGGACACTATCCTGTCTCTTTAAGATCTTGTACACATTACTCCCTCCTGGCATCGTATGGCCTCTTTCAGCTGTGGTGTGCAGGGGTTGATCCAGGCTGATTTGACTTGGCTGTCCCCACTGTGATAGTCCACCTAATAACACTGTTGATTTTCCCTTGGTCCTTTTCTTTTCCTGTATTCTACCTTTGAGCACAAAACACTGGTAGCTCTCTTGGCCATTTTATGTTTCTGTTACCCCTAAGATCCACATTGATTGTCTGTGATTGTCCTCTTTAATTTGATGTAGTCTGTTGTACATCTCAGAATTATTCTTAGGTCGTAGCTCTTCAATTCCTTTTGTCTTGTGTGTCCACTAATTAGCTTTCTGTCTTTTCCAGGATTTGATGTAGGAAGGGAAAACTAGCCAGTTCCCAGTATGCCATCTGGAATTGGGCAGAATGATCTCTTTTGACCCTATGTCCAACCATTTTGTAGGAGGTTTGCTTTTCATTAAATATCAGGATGGTTGTTTTTTTTTTAAGTGCTTAGCTTTGCTGTTGGTACACATGAAGTACTATAACATCTTCTCTTTGCTTTATCGCATTGTAGGCCATTTATTTGGCTCTTTATTCAAGAAACAATTATTGGGTTTCTCCCTAGGTATTTAAGGGGGAGGGTACTCTCTAAAGGGAGAATTAAAGATATAACTACAGTATGATATAGTATGTGGTAAGTGCTATTAGAAAGTACAAGAAAAATTCTGTAGAATTTCTGTAGAAAGTCAGAAAATAATAAGCAGTCATTAACAAGCAGAGATAATACTCGTGGAGTGTAAAGTTAACAAACTCACTGGCAGTATAGCATCTGGTAAAGGTCACCAGTGATCTAATGGCCAGATATTTTGCTTCTTAGCCCTCATTCTTATCTTCACTGCAGCAACTTGGCACTTAAAAGCACTCTCTTTTTCTTAGAAGTTCTCTTCTGTGACAGGTTTCCTTTCCTGCTTTTAAGACTTGTCTCTCTCTCTCATTTTCCTGTCTCCTGAGAGAAAGAGTTCTGTGCATTCTCCCACTCTGAGCACCTGTATTCCGAAAGCTTCACTGCCTTTAGGAAGATGATGCTGAAATCTTTGACCTTAGCCTTTACGTTAGCCTGAACTCCAGATTCTTACTTCTGTCTTGATATCTGGAAAATAAATTACAAAGCTGAGCACATTACCTTCTCTTCCTCTAAATAAGCTTTTCTTGTGTCCAGAGTTTTGTCACCAGTTTGACCATGCTTCTTGCCACTGAGTATCTTTGACTCTTCCTTCAGGTTTATATCTAGTTAGTTGCCTAGTGTGACACATTTTTTCTTTGAAATATTTCTCACTTCTGCTCTTTATATTTCCTTTGGCTCCTCATTAATTCACTTTTAGCCTCTGATTAGCATTCCCGGTGCTCTCTTCCCTCCGGTACCTCCCTTATCCATCTCGCCTGTGTACAGTTGCCAATTTAATCCAAAGCTCATTCACTCACATTCTCATGGTTTTGTCTGTTGTAAAGTACCATTATCAGCTCCTGTATCTTTCTCCTCCACTGTGATTTTCTCAGGGGCATTCTCTGTATCTCATTCAGTTTCTATATCATCACCCAGTAAAGTGTCTGGCACATTAACAGACACTCAGTAGTTGAGTGAATACAACTTTCTTTGTTTTTAAGGTATATTATATTTTAAAATAATAGTCATTCACATCATAATGTATGAATAGATTTTATTTTTCAGTAACAACTATGATAATGGACTAGTAATTTTTGAATAATTTTATTGATTGACAAAAAGTAGACAAGTACCTTGTAAACCCCCCCAAAAAAAAACCCTATCAGCATTATAGTAAGACACATATCTAAGACATACATGTCTGCCGCAGTGTCAAGCAGATATAGAAAATACTAGTTTCCCAAAAGGAACTGAAGAAGAGGGAAACATTTTTCCTAACATATTGGCCACATGGCATATTTCTCATATTCTAAGTGACTGCTGTCAGCATTTCCCTGGCTGAGACCAGTTATTATCATTGATTTCAGAAAATTCACATTGTTTGGAATGAGAAAAGCTCTGCTACACGTTCACCTTTTAGTTTATTTCTGATCTGCTCTCCTAAGTGTACAGTATGTCTCCTGCTGAAGAACGTGAAGGAATCTGAAGAAGACAGCGGAGAGACTCAACTCTCAACGAGGCTTTGCTTCTCTGTGTGGGATGAGGAATTTGACTTACAAATCTAGCTCTGCTTTAGTGACGAGCACGCTTAAGAGCTTTCTGAACCTCCATCGTTCATTTTAATTGGAATATGAATAGCATGGTTATAAAACATTAGAAATTCACAAAACCTGTTTTCCTTTTTCGTTCCTATCTAGTCACTCTTCACTTACATGGTTTTCCTCTTTTTTAAAAAGTTGAAGTATAACTTACGTACAAAATGCACACGTCTGGAGTTTATAGCTTGTTAAGTTTTCTGCATATATACCCTCCTAAGGTGGCCGTCTCTAAGATCAGGTTAAGAATGTTCCCATCACTCTAGAACCTCAGCCCAGTCAGTATCCCTACACGAGTAACCGTGAGTCTTGTCTCTGTCACCATAGGTCAGTTTTGCCTGCTTTTGAGTTTCAGGTAAATAGAGGAGTGCTCTTTGTGTCCACTTCTTCTCACTCATCCTTATGTCTTTGAGATTCATCCACCTTATTGCATGCATCAGTAGTTCCTTCTTTGTCATTGATATTACATATTTTTAAGCTTACCCTTTTTTACAAAAATATTTATTGAAGAAATTTTGGAAAATGTAAAAGGTAGGGGTGATGGCGAGGAGAAGGGAGATGATGACTTTTTAGTGCCCCAAGACAAATATTCCTAAGTTTTAGTTTGTTTCTTTCCACTATTCTTTGTATATGCACATAGTTTTCTGTGGTTTGACTCCTGATATTTAAGTAATTGTACGTCCATTTTTTATTACATAATATCTAAGTATTTTTGGAGTCACTGAGCAGAGCCATTCGTCCTTCTGCTTCACGCTGGCCGAAGACACCGATGGGCTGGAGTTTTCGTTTATTTGTTTAGTAGTTCAGTACATACTTGTTCAGCCACTGTTGTGTGTCAGGCACTGTTCCAGTCACTGTGGTACGTGCTAGGGGGTAGAGCAGCGGACAAGACAGGCCAAGTCCCTGCTCTGATGGAGGCCACGGTCTAGGGTGGGAGGAGAGGGATAGTAAACAAGTAAAAGTAACAAGAAATTCTCAGTTGCAGTAAGTGCTGTAAAGGGAATGCAGGGGTATGGAGCTACAGGAACTCTCATATACTGTTGGTAGCGTGTAAATTAGACCTAGAAACTTCACTCTATTTCATGTACGTACACCACACCTATAAAGAATGTCCTCAACGGTATTATTGTTATTAGTCCCAAAGTAGAAACACCAAAATGTTCACCAGCAGGATGGACAAATAAACTGTGGCATATTCATACAATAGGATATTCTTCAACAAAGATTAACGTACTACACCCTTTGAATGACTCTTAAAAATGTTGCTGAGGAAAACACACAGAAGAACCCAGTCTATTTGTATAAAACCCCCAAATATGTAAAAAGAAAGCTTGGGGATACATACTTAGTACAATTATTCTTTAAAAAAAGATAAAGGGTGCCTGGGTGGGTCAGTTGGTTGAGCATCTGACTCTTCATTTCAGCTCAGGTCATGATCTCCCAGTTTATAAGATCGAGCTCCGCGTTGGACTCTGCACTGACAGTGACTCTGCACTGACAGTGTGGACCTTACCTGGGAATTCTCTCTCATAATTTTCTCTCTGCCCCTCCCCTGCTCACAAGTATGCTCTAAAAATAAATAAGGCTTTTTAAAAAAAATCGAAGAAGAAGTGACTACCATGTAAGTCAGGATAGGATTGTCTCTGAGAAGAGGGAGGGGGCCATGATTAGGATGGGGAGAGTGGTGCCGGCGCTGATTTCTTATTTCTTGATCTTAGTGGTGGTTCTCTGGGTGATTAGAGTAATTCATTAAACTGCATGTTTCTGTTTTAGGGACTTCTGCATTTGTGTCTTATATTTAAACACAGCAGTGGGATGAGAGCATAAGTATAGTTTGTGTGTGTTATTTGACAGCTTTATTGAGGTACAGTTGACATACAGTAAGTTTCCTTATACCCTTTTGTAGTCCTTCCCTGTCTCACCTGTATCTCTCCATCCCCTCACCCCCAGGCAACCACTGACTCGCTCTGTCACTGTAGATGAGCTTCTAGAATTCTAGAATTGTATATAAATGGAATTCTGTACATAGTATGTACTCTCTCATTTTTGTGTGGTTACTTGCACTCAGTATAATTATTTTGAGATTCGTCCGTAAGGGTTGCATGTATCAGTAGTTGTTCCTTTTGAAGCTGAATTGTATTCCCATGTTTGGTTAGGTCACAGTCTGTTTACTCATGCACCTGTTGATGGATGTTTGGCTTGTTTACAGTTTCTGGCTATTATAAATAAAATTGGTATAAACATTAATCTACCGATTTGTGTGTAGATTTATACTTTTCTCTTGGTTGAATACTTGGGAATGAAATGGCTGGAATCAAATGATAGAGGTATATTTAACTTCCTAAGAATTGTAAGTATACTTTTGTAACCCCCTCCCATATCTCAGGAAAATATTTTTAGCTGAGTAAATATACTCCGGTAAAATTATTTTAGGTCACTATGTAGTAATCCCTCAATTAAGTGTAATGTATTTGACCAGTTCTTTGCAAATGGACATTTAGATTGTTTCCATTATTATAGACATTATAATGAATGTCCTTGAAACTAAACCTTTGAACATGTTTTTAATTCTTTAAGGTAAATGACTAGAAATGAAATTTCGTGACCAAACATGCAGTCTTTTGTTACAGATTGCTTTCTAGATGTACGACAGATTACATCTTCTTCAGTCAGATTTTTTCACTTGAATACTACAGTTATGTCAGATACAATTAGAACTATATGTTAAATAATCAAAATATTCCTTTTGTGTAATGAAGCATATTTTTGGAGGGGGGATTATAGGTGAAAATAAGTCTAGAGTCTTAAAAATGATTCATTCCATTTGTATCATGTAGAGAAATTTCTCTTTCTGAATCAAATGTAGCTATGAAAGAATTGCCCTTGGAACTAGAGAATCGATAAAGCTAACTGATAAATAAATTGGTATGAGATGAGAAAAATAAATTGCAAAACACTGTATGGTACGATTGCATTTAAGGTTTCAAATCATTACAATTTAACTGTTTACTATCTAAAGCAATTTATATAATACATGTTTTATATTGATAGTGGTGTACTTATATGACAAATATATACAAACGGTGTTTATATTCCATTATAAATGCATATTTTCATAGACGGGGAGAAGGTTAGAAAATAGGAATTGAGCTGTTTAGTTGTACGTCTGAGGAGCGCGATTAGAGGGGACTGTTATTTGTACTTTGTTTCTGTGTTTGAAGTTTTTTTTTTTTTCCACAATGAGCATGCAAAGATTTTACTGTTGGTGAAAACAAGTATATTTTCATGTGGAGAAGTATGAGATAGCTATGCAGTTTAAGTTCAGAAGACATTTTAGAGTGTAGATCTTTTGGAGAGAGTCCAACTAGATGGGAGGCTGTGACAAGTATATCCTATTGCTGGAATTCATGTCTTGTTTACCAATTATAATCTCCCCGTCAGTGTTTGTGTTCTTGAATTGGTAGTCAGCAAAATGAATACTTTTTACTCTTCCCTGAATTCTGTCAGGCTACACATATTGTATAATTGATATGTTATGTAGCTTGTCAGTTCCAGCGTTCTAGCGCCTATTATATTTTAGTGTACTGCAACTGGTTAGGGGAGTGTCACGTAGTTCCGATCTTTTTTCTGCGCATTTGTCTCTCCATCTGTGAGTGCAGCATTTTGTTGATCCTTGCACATATTCCATGTATCTGTCTATACTGACTTTGAATCTGCTAATCATGTACTACACACTTGAGCTGGTGACCACTGTGTTCTAAAATAATATACTGTTATTACAAGTATGTAGCAAATTGTTTCCCAGATCAGGTAACTTCTATGAGGATAACCACAGGTAACCAAGTGAATGTATTTGAATGCTTGAAGTTGATCGCACTATGGGGGGAAGTCACTTAACTAGATACCAGGAGACCCCTGTGATTATCCTGGCTCCATTATGTATTTAAGTTCTATCATCTGCTGTATCCTCTACTCATAATTCTTGCTTCCTGAAGTAACCTAATAAGGAATGAGCATACACATTCATTCATGAGGCCTAAGCGATAGTGTATGAGAGAGTATTTTATAAATGACAAAGGACAATACAGATGCAGTTCTGACATCAGCATCTACTTTTGGGAGTCCTCGTGATGCCACAAGTGGTGGTAGCGGTGTCATGGTGATAGTGGGAGCAGAGAAGGCTTTTTATTTTTTAATTTTTTTAAATATTTACTCACTTAGAGAGAAAGAGAGCATGCGCATGTATGGAGAGAGAGAGGGTGAGAGGAGAGAATCCCAAACAGGCTCCTTGCTGTCAGTGCAGAACCCAGCGCAGGGTTTGGTCTCATGAACCGTGAGATCAGGACCAGAGCTGAGACCAAGAGTTGCACACTTAACCAACTGAGCCACCCAGGCGCCCCTTGCTAGTACTTTTTTAACATCACTTTTTCATAGTTAAGAAGATCTTTTCTCCAGAATAGCTCTTTCATTAAAAAAAAAAATTGACTCTTCTAGGAACACTTAGAAATCTTTGTACATCCAGGAATTGACCTAGGGAATGAAGACAGGCAGAAAAATATAATTCAGTGATTTACTAATAAATGCTAATTCAAGGCATATAGTATCTTCTCAGCATTAACTACAAACAGTTCATTTGTCTTGAAAGCTTTATTGCTTGACTGTAGATCCTTTCCCCATAAAACATTGGATTCGTAGATGTACATACCTTATGTCAATATGCTAATCAGCTATCACTTAATATCCTTAACTTAGATTCATTTTAAATCTTAGCTTTAGCAGTGAATTATCTTTTTCACTCTGGCTTTTCTGGGCAACCAGATTTCAACTCTTGATTTGGTTAAACTGTCTCTGTCATGAACTTCCTGAACAGGTAGAAGAAAGTCTCTGTTCGTTAAAGAAACACACGACAGTCAGTAGTTATATATTCTACTTGCTGTTCTTTAAGATCTTGAGGGAATTTTTACCTTTGTATTAAATTCAGTAAAAAAAGATCTTATGAAATAGCATTCCCCTAAAAAGCAGAAATGGTTCTTGCTTATGATTTTGAAAATACTTGTTGTATACCTGTTACAGAAATTATAATATAGTACTCCAGTAGAATGATAAAATCTTTGTCATAATTATTAGTTTGGGGAAAGTAAAGACTAGGCATCAGTATCTAAAAATATTATAACCACTTCATTGATCTTCTTAAATAATCATTTTCAGCCTCTTCCATTCTTTTCTATGCAGACCTCCAGTGACTCAAACATCAAAATACAGATTATTTTTATAGTTGTTTTATTTGACCGAGGTGCTTGTTTTTCCCTAGGTTATTATGTTTATAATAGGAAAAATGCTTCCCATAAAATTATATAATATAAATGAAAGTAAAAAAAAAAAAACACTAAAAGAAAGGTTGTATCCAATAGAGCTAACACCAAAGTGAGCTCTACTTTTATGTTTACTTAATGTAAATATGTATAATATACATATAATATAATATAAGTGGTCTTTGTAGGTGTGACTCTTCTGGAAATGGTAGTGTTGCGTTATGAGTTTTGGCATAGAGGAAAAGTTGTGTTTTCTGTCTTTGATTTTGTACATACATTGATTTTTACTGCTTTTAGTGCACCTCTTTTGTTAACAGCGCTTCTGAGTTCAGGCTAGATTTATTATATTGTTAAGTCGCCTAAAGCTACATATTCTTCACTAAAACTTAATATTTCACCTACCTCATGCAAGGAGAATTGCTCTTTAATTCAGTGAAGTAAAATTAAATAAAAGTAATTGAAATTTGAGTTACTCATGTAGAGATCTGTAGGAATTAGATAGGCTTTAACTGAGTTCTTACGGGGAAGTCACTTGTTTTTAGTTTTAGATTTTAAAACGGCATTTAAAAATAATAAAAATAAATAAAAAATAAGGCACTTACTTCTTTTTAGTCTGGTTGATGTATATAAAGGTAACCACTTACCATGGATTCATTCAGTCATTCAACAGGCATGCCTTGAACACCTGTAATATGGCAGACACTTTAGTTTGATTAATTTGCTTCAGCATAGTAAGTTGTAATTTTGGCTTTGGCCATGGCAAGTATGTTACTCCAGCCAGGATGACTTTATAGGCTCTGTAGCTTTCTTTTTGTGAACTGATACTTTTATTATTTATGTGTTTAAGTATAGTTGACACACAGTGTTACATTAGTTTTAGTTGTATTACATAGTGATGCAGTGAGTTTATATGTTGTGCTGTGCTCACCACAAGTGTGGCTGCCATCTATCATCATACAATGCCCTTAGAAGATCATTGAGTGTATTCCTTTTTTTTTTTCATTGAGTGTATTCCTTATGCTGTGCCTTTATTACTATGATTTATTCATTCCATAATGGGAAGCTTGTATCCAAACTCCACATATGAGTAAAATCATATAGTATTTGTTTTTTCAGCCTGACTTATTTCACTTAGCATGATACCCTCTATGTCATCCATGTTGTTGCAAATGGCACAGTCTCATCCTTTTTGATGCCTGCATAATATTCCAGTGTGTGTGGGGTGTGTGTGTGTGTGTGTGTGTGTGTGTGTGTGTATATGACCTCTTTTTTGTCTATTCATCTGTTGATGGACAACTTAGGTTGCTTCCATGTTTATCATAATTAATGGTACAATAAACACTGGAGTGCAAAGATCTTTTCAAATTAGTGTTTCCATTTTCTTTGGGCAGATACCCGATAGTGGAATTTCTGGATCACATGGGAATTCTATTTTTAATTTTTGGAGGAACCTCCATACCATTTTCCACAATGACTATACCAGTTTACCTTGCTGGTTGTACACAAGGGTTTGTTTTTTTCCACATGCTCGCCAATATTTGCTATTCAGTGTGTTTTTGAGTTTAGCCATTCTGATAGGTGTAAGGTGATATCTCATTGTGGTTTTGATTTGTTTTTCCCTGGTGATTTGTAATGTTGAGCATCTCTTCATGTGCCTTTCTAACCATCTGTATAAATGTCTATTCAGGTCTCCTGCCTGCCTACTTTTTAATTGAATTGGTTTTCTGTTGTTGAGTTGTACGTGGTTTGTTTGTTTTTTTTTAATAAATTTTGGATATTAACTCTTTATCAGCTATATCATTTGCAAATATCTTTTCCCATTCGGTAGGTTGCCTTTTTGTTTTGTTGATAGTTTCCTTCACTGTGTAAAAGCTTTTTATTTTGGTGTAGTCCCAGAAGTTTATTTTTGCTTTTGTTTCCCTTGCCGAAGAGACATATCTAGAAAAGTGATGCTACTGGCAATGTCAGAGAAACTACTGTGTTCTCTTCTAGGATTTTTCGGTTTAGGTTCTCACATTTAGGACTTTAATCCATTTTGAGTTTATTTTTATGTGTGGTGTTAGTGGTCCGGTTTCATTCTTTTGCATGGAGCAGCCCTGTTTTCCCAGCACCATTTGAAGAGACTGTCTTTTCCCCCATTGTAGATTCTTTACTGCTTTGTTGTAGATTAATTGATCATATAAACATGGGTTTATTCCTGGACCCTCTATTCTGTTTCATTGATCTGTGTGTCTGTTTTTGTGCCAGCAACATACTGTTTTGATCAGTACAGCTTTGTCGTGTATCTTGAAATACGGAATTGTGATACCTCAAGGTTTGTTCTTTCAAGTTTGCTTTAACTATTCGGGGTCTTTTATAGTTCCATACAAATCTTAGGATTATTTTTTCCAGTTCTGTGAAAAATGCTGTTGTTATTTTGATAGGGATTGCTTGTAGATTGCTTTGGTTAATGTGGACATTTTAACAACATTCTTCTAATCTGTGAACGAAGAATATCTTTCCATTTGTTTGTGTTATCTTCAGTTTCTTTTATCACTGCTTTATAGTTTTCAGAGTGCAGATCTTTCATTTCTTTGGTTAAGTTTATTCTTAGGTATTTCATTCTTTTTGGTGTAATAAATGGTGTTTTCTTAATTTCTCTTTCTGCTACTTTATTGTTAGTATATAGAAACACTACCAGTTTCTGGGTATTAGTTTTATATCTTTCAACCTTACTGACTTCATTTATTCTAGTAGTTTTTTGGTGGAGTATTTAGTATTTTTTATGTGCAGTATCATGTTATCTATATGTAGTGACAGTTTAACTACTGTACCAATATAACTGTCTCTAATTTTTTTTCATTTGATGGCTGTGGCTAGGATTTCTAGTACTATGTTGAATAAAAGTGGTGAGAATGGACATCTTTGTCATTTTCCTAATTTTAGAGGAAATACTGGTTTTCACCATTGAATCTAATGTTAGCTCCGAGTTGTTCATATATGGCCTTTGTTATTTTGAGGTATATGACTAGACTAATAATTTTGATGGAAATAATTTGCTACTCCAAAATCATTATGTAAATGGTACATAAGAGTAATTATTAGCTATACCAAGGAGCCAGTATCAGCTTTTCATACATGTATGTATCCCATATAACTTCATAATTGAAGATGACACCTAGGTGCCTCTAGGATCTCATCAAGGCACTTTCTTTAAAAATCTGTCAAATGTATTGAGTATATACTGAAAAACATATAGTAATAGAAGTGAAACATTTATATATGTGTACTTCCTTTTTTTTATATATATAAAACAATATGTGTGTTTATACGTATATAAAGCACTATAATCAAATCCTGAGTTAACACAGAAAACACATGTAACTTTAAATCTTGTTGGATACACCATATCTATGGGAAATTGGTGGGTAGGGAGCTATGGTCAAAATTAATCACTTCTGACTTTTTAACATATTTACAGTCAGTGGGTCACTTTTATATGAGGGAGATGTGGGAGAGGACAAATGAAAGAAGTTGGTAGAGCACCAAAATCAAATCTCCTGGTTTGCAATTCTGCCAAGAATCCTGGTGATAGACAGTATGTCATGGATATCATCTTGGGACTGCGTGCTCCCTTTGGCTCACTGCTCTACTTTTACACAAGTTATCGTGGAAAATATGAACCACTTAGATGTCAATGAGAGTAATTTGGATTTCTGTAACAGCATCTAATACAAGTGCTTGGAGAGACAGAACCAACCAGATTCAGATGGCCTTGATTAGAAAGCTAACTTCTAAATTGTTGTTAATAATGCTAATAACAGCACCATCTATTGAATAATTACCTTGTCCCGGGCCCTCTGCTACCCGTTTTGTATTTCTTGTCCCATTTAAAACATATGTGGGTGGGGGCGCCTGGGTGGCTTAGTCGGTTGAACGTCTGACTTTCGCTTAGGTCATGATCTCGCGGTTCGTGGGTTCAAGCCCCGCGTCGGGCTCTGTGCTGACTGCCAGCTCAGGGCCTGGAGCCTGTTTCAGTCTGTGACTCCCTCTCTCTCTGACCCTCCCCTGCTCACGCTGTCTCTCTCTCTCTCCTAGAAATAAATAATAAAAAACATTTTAAAACAAGTAAAAATAAAACATATGTGGGTGGATGTGTTATCATTATCCTCTCATAGAGGAGGAAAAGAAGACTCCATGGGAAAATAAATTCACCTGTGATAACATAGTTAATAAATGGGAAAGATAGGATTCAAATTCAAATGAGGCTTGACTAAAAAACCCTTGCTCTTAACCATTACGATAGTGTTTCTAAAGCATGTTTCATAGACCACAGACATCAAAATTAAATTGGGTAACTATATGAAAAAATTTCTAGGTCCCATACCAGACCTGCTGAATTATATTTCTTGGGTTTAGGATCCAAGACTTGGCATTTTTAGCAAGCTTCCCAATGTGATTCTTAGGAACACTAACACGTGAGACCCACTGTACATACTACGTTGCTACATAGTTTGAGTATGTAAAGATAAATAGTAAGGACTAATGGGTAGGAGGTGGAAGAATATTCTTGACATTAGGAATGATATGTATGAAATCATGGAAGTGTGAACAAGTTCCCTATGGACTGGCAGTATTTGTAATACTGGGAAGCGTACGTTATCATACAGAGGACTTGGAGGACTTTGAAGTCTACATTAAAGTTTAGGACAGTGCTTTAGAAAAGAAGGAAGCTCCCAGTAGATTGAAGAGTTGGGTGCTACCTTTTCATGCTCCATTAACACTTTGCTAACGTCTGTATCATAATGCTGAAACATTCAGCTGTCTCCTTTGTTAAACTATGTTGTTGAAACTAGATATTCTAGATTTTTATTCATTCTCGTGTCCCCATTTCTTAGCCCCATCTCTGGTACACGGAGGTCCTTAATAAATGTCTGATTATCTCACTTTTTTCTTTTAAAACTCTTAGAAGGCTGAAACTTGGCGAGAGTCCTTTCTGGGCCAACTTTCAGCAATTTGAGAGCCTTGAGCATCACCTTCCTGTCTAGACCCACAGATCCAAGGAGGAGCTTCAAGCTGTGACTTGGCTTCCATGAACCAATCATTGAAGTTGATTTTAACCCAGCTGAATCCTGAGTCTTCCCAGATGCTCCAAGAAGAAAATTTCCAGGAAGACCCAGCAGTCTCTGTTTCCTCCTCAGCAGTACTGGTAGAGGGCTCAGTAACTTGAACCTCAGCCCTGGGGCTGACTACCCTTTCCCTCCACCAGAAGGGCCCCTCCAAGAGCAGAACAGACAGGAGACCATTATCCAACTATAGAGATAATAGGAAAGGACATTGTTATTTCCTTTCTGAAAAGACAGTTTAGTTGGAGATCCTTCAGTCATAGTATATATCATAAAAATAACCTCAGACTTAAATTTCAGTGTTGTCATTTTTTTAATCATTCTGGAAGCCATAGAGTGAGAAAAGCAGCCTCTCATTTTTCCTCCTCAGCTCAGAAATGCTGAGTAACTTGACCCTCTGCTGTGGTACCATCCTTCCTCTGCCCCAGAATTGTTCCAACAGCAGGAGAAAACAGAAAATCCAACAAGAAGGGTGCTGGGAAAGAGAATCGGCATTCTCAGAGAAGAGGCTCCTAACATTGGTTTAACGGAGGCTTGTTCTCCTCACAGGATGGAGATCAGATTGAACACAGACATGAATGTGTACATTGCCTTGCACAGAAGCTTTCTAAGGACTTAAAGCAGTAAGAAATGGTCAGTTCTAGCAACAACTTCTGCCAAAGAATCCTATCAGAACATAGATTTAATCCAATTTCAGCGGTGGTACCAGAATGTTCCACCAGTAATTTTAGGACTGCTGTGGACAAGCTGGGAGGTGTCTTTGATGTGAGTTGTCTTTTTTCCTTCTCAGATCTGTCTTTCCTCTCCTGAGTTATCTGCGGTTTTGAAATCATGTATATAAACTTCTGATTTCACTTTGCTTTATTCCCTTTTTTTTTTTTTTTTTTTTTTTTAAATTTT
>NW_027531536.1:1460376-1468475 GCF_008692635.1 Crocuta crocuta
AAAGTTAATTATAAGTTGAGATCCATGGTTAAAAATTTGGGACCAAAAAACCTGGGGAAAGCATATATAGAAATTGTTTCAGTAAAACATGATTATGATAATGTCTATGTTAGTAAATATCTGCTCTGTAAAATGATTTTATTCCTCTTAAAGGAATTTCTGCTTTGTTATTTCAGCGATTTTCAGTACAAAATAAATATGTTTAAAGGGGAGAAAAAACTATTAGAAGCTCTAATTATGGGGTGAATTTTTATGGAAAAACAAAAAGGGAAAAAGAAACTTAGATGCCTGGTTTGGAGTAGCTGACTTTGTTTCCTGTGATAAACATTTTATTTGCTTGTTGAAATATCTGACTGATGTCTGATCTCCTTCGTACACTCCAGGTTTTTACTGTCTGCAGTAGAGAATGCTCCAAGATTTGAGTCTTTATTATTCAAACAGTATTTGGCCATTGTCAGCTTGTTTAGCCAGAATAGGTACTAACCACTTGCGCCTTTCCCTTTACATGTTTCTTGACTTAGTTGTTTAGTTCCCTGTTTATAGTTCTATCTATGTAAAAACCCAGTTACAAGTTATTTCAAATAAAAGGTAAATTCTTTAGTATTATGAGATGTTTAATCAATATAAAGGAACTTCTTTACACATTGTTTTACAATTCTAAGACCGGAATCTCCAGTAGCTTTTAAATTAGTTCCCCACACCTAAATGCAAGTGAGAACTGTACATTTTTCTGCTTGTCATCAGCTGCCTCTTCTCCTCAGTCTTAAACCATGTTTCACTAACCATGTCCATCTGTGGTGTCTTATTAAGAATCTGTATACCCATCAACTTCACATTTTTAGAGGAGTCGAGTAGAAAATCTTCATGGAGGATCTGACTTTGTTTTACATGAGGTGCAATTTGTCTCCCCAGGTAAGGACTGTTTTTATTTTTCACCATAGATACAGACCCTTTAGAAGATAATTATGAGTGTGAAGTCTGATTTCAGAATACAAATTCCTCTGAGAAAAAATTTAATTAGACTGTTTAAAACATTGTTCTGCAGCACAGCAAACTATTTGTTAGAATTATGAGTAAATCATTCATATTCATTCACACACACATATACACACACACACAAGACATATGATACATACGTGAGGGACAGAGAATTTGTAAAGATTTTTTTACTTAAATATTTAAATTTAAAAAAATGTTTTTCTTGCTTTGGTCACCTCATCTCCCAGTAAAATCTGACATCTTCTTTATATAGGTCAGGGGATATTAATAACTTCTTCATTTCCATTCTTTATATTAACTATTAAAATCTGTGTGGGCAGTCCGCTGCTTACTGTTTTGGCTGTGTATACTGGGGCTTCTGAAGGTGATGATGGTAGTGGTGACAGGGGTTACTGAAAGAACAGTGGCTGAAAATCCTCTCTGGACTCCCCTTGTGCTGGGTAGGTGAGGCAGAGATCACCTCTCTGTGGTCCCGCAGCGGCCTCTGCATCTCTCAGTGCGGTAATAGCCATTTATAATTGTGTGCTTCTGGGTCTGTGTCTCCTACTGGATTGAACTTTACGGGGCGGGCAGGGGGACAACAAGTGTTTCTTATTTATGCTTGTATTTCTCGTACGTGGCAGTCTTTAGCCCACAGCATATTGTAAACACTCTGTAAACGTTCATTAAGGAACTGAGAGAATTGACTCTCTAACATTGATGATTACTGTTTTGAACTAAAATTGTGCTTTTTATAGACCAAGACAGTCAGCCCAAAACATACTTGTATTGCTTTTAACCATTCTCTGCTATTAATAGTGTTAGTTGTTCATTTATTACAGAATGTGTTATTTTTCAGTTTACCAAGGTTTATTGACCTGAATGTATTCATATGCAGATAATTGTGTTCAGCATATCAAATGCTGATAGGCCTTAACATAAGGATAACTTGTGGCTGTTAGAGGACTTGAAGCTCCTCTGTTGCATATTCTCCATACGTACAGCTCACCAGCTTCTTTCTTTCTTTTTTTTTAATGTTTATTTATTTTTGAGAGAGAGAGAGAGCACGCGTCAGCGGGGCAGGGCCGGGGGTGGGGGGGGCACAGAGAGAGAGAATTTGAAGCAGCCTCCAGGCTCTGAGCTGTCAGCACAGAGCCCGATGTGGACCTCAGACTCAACAGACTGCGAGGCCATGACCTGAGCTGAAGTCAGACACGTAACTGAGCCACCCAGGCACCCCCATTCACCAGTTTCTAGTTTGCCACTCCATGAAGATAACTGGCATAGCAGTCATGATTTGTTCTCTCTTTTTAGAGAAACTCCTTCATGGAAAGAAATGGACAAGTTATTCATAAGCAAACTAACCTTTTAGATTTGTTTCTGGTTTGTTAACATTTTGAAATGTCTGATCTGAAATTTTGTTTTGCATTATGCCTTGCACATAGTACATGACCTTTCTGTTAGTGATTTTGGCATTCCAAATAAAATAATGAAGCTATGAAACTCTAACTTGAGTTGCTAGTAAGCTAGTTACCCAATTCAATTCCCATTCAGTTTTCTTAACTTCTCTTAGAAACTTCGATTCCTCTCTCAGTGTACTGCCACACACAGATTGTTTTTACACTCTAAACTAGGTGTTTAGCTAACTCAAGTTCCCCTTGAGAGAGAAATAGAACCCCTTTAAAAGACCTTTCCTATTATTTTAACCTGAAGATAAAAAAGGAAAGCTCAGTGTCCCTTTTATTTTCTAATGTCTTGAGAATAAAATTTATACAGATATTTATTGAACATCTATTACTTATGGGTCACTGTTCTTAGTGCTCTGGACTACAGATTGAATAAGATGTGGTTTTCTGCTTTCAGTTCTGTTGGAATAAATGAGACCTATTCAGGTAACAATGACAGACCTTAATGGGCAAGGCAGGATTTTTTAATGAGATGGCATTTTAGTTGGAACTTGAAGGACTATTAAAAGAACGTGTATCTGACCTACACCTTTGAATAGCATTTGGACTGCTGCTGCCCTTGCAAACTCCCATTTTGGCTGCATTTTATCTTTCTGTTTTGGAAAAGTATTGCTGACTTGTTAGTCCTTAAAGTGATTCTGCATGTATCTGCTGTGATCCATTTATATGCTGATTTTAGTAATTAGAACATGCTGCTATTTCTAAAAATCTGCTACTTCTTTGTGCTGCCTACTAGAGTGGAAGAGAATTTAGCTTAGGAGCTAAGCTTCAGATAAAAGTAATAACATGAACTAAAGTTCAGAATGAGAAAAATTATGAGGCTTATATGGAGAACAAAGCAGTTCAGGTTGACTGGAGCACATGAGGGAGGAAAGGTGGGTAGTAAGTAGATGTTAATATGAAGAGATAGGAAGGGTATAAAAGATGTGTTAGACCCATGTATCCTGGAATTTCTGTGTACTGACTAAGGAGTAATATGGGCTAATTCATGCCATGAGCATGAAAGAGGTACTGAAATACAGGAATGAAGTAGAGTTCTGGTTTAGAAAGATTAATTTGTGCTGGAATTGGGAGATCCCACAACCATGGTGATTACATTGACACGTGTTGCAGTAATCCAAGTGAGATGTAATCAGGGCTACTGTGGAGTAATAGCAGCCAAACTCAGTTGGGAAGGAGGAATGGAGGAAAGAGACCCCACGTGTGAGAGGCTGCGGAGCAAAAACATCAAGCCCTTGCATCTTTTTCCAGAAGCTTAGGAATAAATAAAAGGAAAAAATGTGTCACGAATGGATTTGAAAATCTAATGCTGGACCTTTTTGTCATGAGCAGAACATCTTTGATGTTAAGTGCCAATTTGATACTGCTGATATGATCATTTTGTTCACTTGTTATTTACTTGTATAATCTTGTTCAGTTTTACTATTGCAGCCATTCTTTCATCCTTTGTCTGTTATTTGTGGTCCCTTTAATTTCGTAGTTTTAGTCTATTTTGACTTTTCCCTTTGCATATATGTTCATTTGTCCTAAGACAAAGCTTAAGTAGCAGAGAACCTACTCAATCTAACTCTGGTGAAGGGAAATACAGTATAAGGTTACAGAGATGTCTCATGGGTAAGAAAAGCTTAACTAAGAGGCTGGTAACTAGAAATCTAAAAGAGTATCTTTTCCTTCAAGGAGCTGTGCTGCACTTTCTAATGGCTTCTCTGCTTCTTGCTACGCATGACTGTATCCCTCTTCTCTCTATCCTAGCTGGCTTCCTCTGTTTTTTTTTTTTTTTCCTTTTATAAAGGCTCCTACGAGTTCCCTGTTTTTATAGACTCTCTCAGTTCAGTTCGTCACAGCTAACTGGCAGCTTCCGTCTTTGTTTCTCAGGCCTAGTATTTCCCAAGAGGGGGAATCTGGTTCATTCAACTCACTCAGTCCAAGTGACAGTATCCTTCCTGATCCAGCAATCTTTCAGCTACAAATAGTAAGAACCTGACTCATATTGGCTAAGAAATGAGGAAATGTATGATCTCCTCCAGCAGGAAATCCAGAGGAAGGGCGGCTTGGAGAGTTGGTAGGTTGGAGACTCCACAGTGTCATAAAGAACCCTGTGTTCTCTGCATCCTTTCATGTAACCCCCGTCAGGGTTGGTGGTGACATGGCTACAGCCATTCCAGGTACCACATCCAGATATAACAACATCCAGAGAGGAAAGTGGGCATTTCTTCCCGTGGCCTTTTCTTAGGAGTGAGAAAATTTTTCCTAAGCTCTGTTCTGGAAATGAGCAGATGTCCCCTCATGTTTTCTTTGCCACATTTGCAATTAGAGATTTGTTTGCGTTAATAATCTCTGTTGGTAAGTAAGACAAGCCACCACAATATACCCTCCCAAACCCATCACTGGCAAGGGGGAATGGGATTATCCAGAGGTGAATGAGGCCCCTCTCTGGAGTTGGGATGGAAGTCATTTTCCCCATCTTTGGAGTTGGAACGGAAGCCTTATATCTGGAGAGTAGAAAGGAATGGCAGTGTTTTGATGAGAGCAAGAAACATCTTCTCTTCAAAGGTATAAACATGGATGTATAAGCTCTTCCTTTAAAATGCAAATCATTATGGGAATTTTACCTAAAGAAAATTAGAGTTGTGTCAGGATGAAAGTTTATTACGGTTATCTTTAAGTCAGATATATACCCCTTTCCCACTTACATTAGGGCCTGGAGAGGGAGATGTATACATAATATAAGACAAAGCCACTTTGTATTATGAGTGAAGACTCTCCCAAAAGGGCACGGTAGGCAGATATCCTAAAATATATGTGGTGTATATCTCCTTTGGATCCATTCTCTGAGTTCTTGCAGACACAGTCCTTCAGAGCTTTTCAGTAAACGAATACATTGATTTCGTTAAACAATGCTTCTTATTACTGTTAGAAAAAATATCGAGTCACATAAGATTTTTGCAAAGTTTGGAATATAATTTGGAGAAAGTCCCTTGTTCACAGTGAGCATGTAAGATTATATATACCATGTAAGATTATAGTGCCAGTAAAGACATTTTTCCAAAGCCTGAACCTGAAAGATTTAATATCCAAGCTGTGTTATTTAATGTGATTTTCAAGATTAATTTTTAGTAGGAATGTCACATTTTTCGTGGCCTGTATCTTGTTGAATTTATGCATGCTGATTATTAAAATGAATCTAAATTAGAGTATCTACTATGATAAACTCTTTGCTTGATACAGTATGCAAGCAAAAGATTCAAACTATAACATATGTTCATTGAAGAACAAGATTATTTATGGATCAAAAGGAAAACCAAAGTGGGTTAAAAACCAGAAAGGCCCTTCATTTCAAAGATAATAGGCCAATACTTACATCTGCAGTGTGAGGTGGGTTTTCTTTCTCCTGCTTAGTGAGCTCTTTTGGTAAGAAAGAGAACCCACAGAATATGGGAGACAGATGGGATCTGGCACAGGAAGGGTCACAAAGGCAACTGTATTCTTGTTGTTTTTACCTATGTCCCTGAGGGCCACTTTTGAAAATGGTATCAGATAATTCTATAGGCCATTATTTCCTACAGTGTGGCTCACACAAGTGTGCTTCCTTGACCTGCTTCTTGAAAAAAAGGAATCATTCTGTAGTCACAAGGTAGGAAATACCAAATCCTTCTACAGGAGATTTACATTGCACATTAGTAAATTAAAGATTCTTAGAAGTTCTGTAGTATGCAAGCATCTCTACATGCAAGCATCATGTATTTTCCAAACTTTCTTACTCACCAAGTCTCTCTTTTTATATAATATCTATTAATACTTTATGGATCATACTGAGGAGCTGCTGAGGTCAGAGATGAGTGTTCATAAGCAGAGGAATAACCTTATGAAAGCAGTGTTTTTGTAGGAATAATGGAGTAGTATATAAGATAAATTGGAGACAGAAGAGACCGGAAGCATAAAGTCTTGCTTAGAAACTGCTGAAGTAATTTGGTGTGAAGAAGATGTTACAGATGGGATAATAATAGTGAACATTGATTGATGGATTTATTCAACAAGTATTTATTGGGACATAATTAATTATATGTATATAAATATAAGTATATTATATACTAAGCATTGTTTTAGGTCTAGAGAATATGGGGGGCAGGGAGTTCAAAATCCTTGTCCTCATGGAGTTTATTTACACCATAAGAGAAATACAGTAAACAGATAGACGAAACGGCTAATGGTGAAGAGCGCTAAAAAGAGAAGTAAAGCACAGCGTGCAGGTAGAGTCGCTGGGCAGCGGCTAGAGGCAGACCCCCCCTCCCATGAATAGTCTGCCTTCCACTATCCATCCAGTATGTGCAAAATGAATAAGAAATAGAAATCAGAGTTTTTTCCCTTTAATCTGCTGATAAAGTGTTTGAGCTAGTTGTGCATAACCTTGTCCTTTTCATTGTTTTTCTATGAAACTGTTCTTGAAGGACTTTCAGTTTCTCAGGAAAATCATGTCTTTTTGTTATTTTTCACCATGGGAAAAAGATTGGGCAGTGTAAAACTGGGCACACTGCAGTGTAGGAGAGAGGAGGTAAGATTCCACATGTTCTTTTGGGGTTACTCCTGACAGAAATGAGATAGCAGGGTATCATAAGCTGCCTTTTCTGCGTTGAGTGATTCTGAGGGGCACAGTTGGAACAGGAGAACCCATTTCTTACTCATTATCTTGCCCTTAGGTTTCCCGTTTTCCTCCTTGGCTTGGGGCTTCAGAGTGCTTTCTAGGAGGGAAGAGACTCTTAGAAATTTACACATTTGAAATCTTATTCTAGATTCTGGTCTGGTATGTAAGGAGCTTGGAAGTCATCACTCCATCCTAGCAAGTAAAAAGCTGAACAAACTAAAAATTCCACAGTGCTTCTTTGGTTCATTGTAGAAGTGAAGTCACAGGGCAGACTGCTACCCTCAAAATTAGACAGACTGGCAAGTGCAGAGACTCCTGGCTTGCCAGAACAGAAGCCTGCAAGCAGAAGCCTCTGCAGGAACCAGTCTGGGATAGGAAAAACTGAATGATGAATTGCTAGAACCTCAGTGTGGACAAGTCTGGTAGTTAAAAAAAAAAAAAAAAAAAAAAAAGTTAATGGGGCAAAAGGGATGCGAAGCACATTTTTGTAAGTCTGAGCTCCAGGAGCTCTGTCAGGTTCTCATAATGAAGATCAAGAAAAACAAAAGTCTCATTCTGCTTGTGGTGGAAGAGGGAAAAAGTAACCAGTTTGTAATATGCCAGCATATTCTGTTGTTCTTAACAAGGCCTGCGCTCAAGAAAAAAACTATTTTACAGAGCCTAACCTATTGAAATTTTATGGAACCCTGACCAACCTGGGAGAAGAGAAATACCCAACTCTAGCCCACTGTAGCCATGCTGTCCCACCTGAGGGGGGGCTTGGGAGGGGGAACCAAGAAGCACATATGAAAAGACTGAGACCTAATCATACAACTGTAGAATACTTCTCTGTCCTCCATACCTCACCACCACACTACTAAAGGCTAGTTACCTCAGTTGCTTTACTGGGTAAACGGAGTTCCCCACTATTTACCAGAGTTCCTTTTACCCAGTATGTCAAGTCCAGCTTTCAACAAAAAATTATAAGGCATACTGAAAGGCAAAAAAAAAAAAAAAAAAAAAAAAAATTTAAG
>NW_027531536.1:1469072-1559367 GCF_008692635.1 Crocuta crocuta
AAAAAAAAAAAAAAAAAAAAAAAAAATCATTTTAAGAGACCAGACTCAAGTATACAGAGATGTTAGAATTATCAAACTGGGAATTTAAAACTACTATGAAATACTAAGGACTGTAATGAAAAAGTAGACAATTTGTAAGGAGAGATGAGTAATATAAGCAGAAAGATGGAAATTCTGAGAAAGAATAAAAAAGTGTTAGGACAGAGAAAAAAGAAAAGCTAGAGTTCAAAGACATTGTAACAAAATCAAGAATGTCTTTGAACTCATTGGACTACATATGGGTAAGGAAAGACTCTGAGCTTGAAGATATAGCAGAAGAAACTTAGAAAATTGAAAAGCAAAGAGAAAAAAGAGTGAAAAAAATGGAAGCAATATGTGAAAACTGTGGCAACTACAAAATACATGTAATGGGGAAAGAGGGAGAATAAGGAACAGAAGCAATATTTGAAGCAATAATAACTGAGAATTTTGGGGCACCTGAGTGGCTCAGTCAGTAGGGCATCCATCTTTGGCTCAGGTCGTGATCTCACAGCTTGTGGGTTCAAGCCCTGCATTGGGCTCTGAGCTGATAGCTCAAAACCTGGAGCCTGCTTTGGATTCTGTGTTTCCCTCTCTCTCTGCCCCTCCCCTCCTCATTCTCCTTCTCTCTCTCTCTCAAGAAATAATTAAAAATTTTTAACAATATTAATGGAGAATTTTGCCCATATTAATATTAGACAACAAACTACAGACCCTGGAAACTCATAGAACACCAAAATATTTTTGCATAAATACCAAAAATCCTATACCTGGGTATATCCTATTCAAACAGCATAAAATCAAAGATAAAGAAAAAATCTTGAAAGAAGCCAGGACAAAACCAAACTTCTTTACCTATAAAGGAGCAAAGATAAGAATTATATCCAGCTTCTTTTCAGAAACCAAGCAAGAAGGGAGTAGAGTGAGATATTTAAGGTGTTGAGAGAAATTCATTTCTTCTGTTGCATCTGCTCTAATCTAGCTAAATAGATCAAGGTTAAATTAAATCTGACCCTTCACCCACAATCCACTGAACCCTGATTCTAAAATTGCAGACTTGGGAGAATGGTTGAAACAGGAAGAAAGGAATAGATCCAGCTACCTTAGGGATGTGATAGGATTTAGTGATGTACCCAGTGATGTTCTAAGGTAGGAGTGCATCAGGGATAGGATTAAATGATCAGAGTAAGGCCAGAGTGAGTGTGAGACTTCGAATCAATATTTAGAAATGGCACGGGACCACGACACCTATGGTTCTGTTTTTTCCTGAACTTTGGTGTTCCAAGTGCTGCTCTCTAAGTTATTAGACCACCATGAAGGGTCAGAACCTTGGAGAGTTCCAAACAGGGCAGGAGAAGGTTCAAAATATCAATGGAACTACTGCACTGGCATAAAGTAGACAGGATGAAGGCTCTTACAATTGATGACGCAAACTTCTTATTTGCTTTCTCTTAAAATCTCCAAGATTTAAAAGGCTGCCCTCTGTCTCCCTACAACCTCATGGAGTCTTGGTCGGGCTAGGGAATTCCAGTCGACCTTAGGAAACTGGCACAAAGCCATCATAGTTGAAATAGGATTTTTGTTACATTCTGATGTCAGAGTGACATACAGGTTCTTTTCAGACACTTGTGCCTTCTCCTAAGGATATAGCATTGCTTTTCTGTGTTATTTCCTGACCTAACATAAAATTGATTGAACTCTTTGGTGAGGTTGGGAAGGTAGATTTGCCTGAAAGTTGTATTCTGGTAGGTACTTAATGTTTGTAACTGAAAGATAAACAAGATACACTGTATGCTAGAGATGGTTTATAAAAGCTGAAGTCAGTTCAGGCTGTGCCAGCTGCAACACATTTTTGTAATATAAATTCATTCAGATTAGCCTCCTTTACTTTCAGTAATCTGGTTTGTTTTTGTTTATTATTTGTTTTCAGGGCCCTAAAAAAAATCCAAACACTTTTATTTCCATGGTTATTCTCTTTCTTTTCAGTTTCAGGGCATGTTCATGGTCTTTGCATCAGATTAATACTTTTTTAAGTAGGCTCCAACACAGGAACTTGAACTCAAAACCCTGAGATCAAGAGTTGCATGCTCTATCAACTGAGCCACCGGTTTAAAAATCTTTTTTTGTCTTAACCAGTCCACATTTATGATACTATATTAGGTTAAAAATAGGAACTTGAATGTGAATTTCAGGAAACACAAAACTAGTAAATCCTGGGAATAATACAGCAACAAAGGGCAGAAAATCATAGGAAAATGAAATTTCTTGCAGAGAATAGTCGTGACATAATTACATTCTAATTACACTATTCTATTAGTGTTCCAAGATGTATTCATTATCCTTTTCTACTACCTGAGAACAGGAGAGTTAGAGCAAAGTTCCTGAATAGGGAACTGATTTGCAGTGCCAAAGATGAATATAGTCTCTAAAAGTGTGTGATAACAAAGGATTGTCCAGGATGGAATTAGCATTCTAACCAATTTTGGAGACTAAAAGAAAGTTAGTTGTAGCATTAATAACAGTAATAAGTCTTGGTGAGAAAGATAACAGGATTGTACCAAAGGTTTGTGCCTCCTTCAGGAGGCATCCCTTGAAATACTTAACTAATTTATTAATGGTTGGTTATCTTAGTAAAAGTGTGTTACATTTTTAAATGATGAGGTAGACCCAGTTTGTGGTTGTGAACAGAGTGGACTGATTTAAACTTGTAATTCACACCACGTGAATTAAAACACTGATTTAAAGAAACTTTTCAGGTGGGCTGAGGAGAGGAGAGGATTTGTATCCTGAGTGTGAATTTGCAGCCATGAAATTACAAGTAAAAACTAGAGAGTATGACAGAATAGAGGAGAGCCAGATGTCAAAGATGACTATGAGGGAAATACTGGTGCCATTAATAAGAATGAGGAAGTTACATAGGAAACTAGTAAGTAATGAGTTCCATTTGGAGCATGTTGAATCTGGAGGATTGGGAAATACTAGCTGGTTGGAAATTTTATACATTCAGCATGTACTTATCAAAACCTAGATGTGTCTTTTTAAACTTTTGATGAGATTGAGAGATGAACAGGTTTCTTTCTTGTTCCCCTAAGCCCAATAATGCGCTTACAGTCCCAGATGGATTTTCTTAAGGAGATGTTTTAAAGCCAATTACATAAGATGTAATAATTGGCTTTTTTTTTAACCACCTCTGTATTACATCTTATAGTAATCACACATTGATGGTTTCCAAGCTCAGAGTTTTTACTGCTGTTTAAAAAAAAAATAATTCTCCCTGTGAATGTACTTGAAAATAGTGCACTGCGTGATTTCAATGAGTAAATTGTATACTGTACTAATTATATCTCACTAACGCTATTTAAAAATTACTCTTCACTGCACACATTTCCAAGTAGATGTGAAGATTACTAGGGAAAGACCATAGTTCTATATCAGTGCTAGAACTTATGACATACAAATGAATTACATTGCATCTAAGGAAAAGAGAGAATGGATGCCGCTTAATTTTTAGAAAGAAGTGTCAGTCTAGTTTTTAGAATATAGAAAAAAAACATAGGTATTTTTTCTTTAGTCAGCAAACATTGAGCACTTGTCCACTGAGCCAGAATAGCCAGGAAATGCTTCTTTAAGGAGCTGAGTCTTGAGGGATGAGTAGGACTTGGTATAGTGAGGAGGGTGGAGATACCCAGAGGGAACAGCCTGCATGGCCTGTGTGGGGAATGACCCTCAGTTTGGAATTAACTAAAGTGAGACACAGGGTTGTAGGCAGGTTAAGAGAGAGAAAGATTCTTCCATGTAAATACGTGAAGATTCATCATATTGTTTCACAGCTTTATAGTATTCAATAGTAGGATTTTATACCATAAATTATTTAACTATTCCTCTATTAATGGATATTTTGGTTTTTACTTGGTTTAGTCTATTTCAAATAATGTTGCATTGAACATACTTGTACCTGTGTCCTCACAAACTGTCAGTGTAATTCTGCATCAAAGGCTAGGCCTTGATTTTAGTAGGATTGACAAATTTGAGTATCTTAGGTGTGAGCTATGCCCAGTCATATTTCATTTATTTTGTATAGTGTTTGAGTCCACTATTTTGATTACATCAAAGGCACCTTCAGTTTCAGTTCTTGTAGGGCCTTATTTGGTCATGGGAAGGAGTCTGAATGATCTGGGAAGCCATTGGTGGATTCTGGGCAGAGGACCGACAGGACATATAAAAAGGTTTTTGAATATCCTTCTGGCTGCCGTGTTAAGAACAGATGATAAGGAGGCAAGGATAGAAGTAGGAAAACCAGGTCTGAAGCTATTGTATAGCTCAGGCAGGGGGAAGTGGTGGCTTGGACTAGAAGGGGGGATGATGGAGGGGTCGACAGGATTTGCTGATAGGTTAGAGGTGGAGAGTCTTAGGATTAACTAAGATCAGAGTGGCCTTTTCCTGAGTTGAGAAGATTGGGGAAGGTTCAGGCTTAGGAGAGATGATCAAGAATTCTGTGCTGGTTATGTTAAGTTTGAAATGTATATTAGAGGGGCGCCTGGGTGGCTCAGTCAGTTAAGCATCCGACTTCAACTCAGATCATCATCTCACGGTTCATGGGTTCCAGCCCCGGGTCGGGCTCTGTGCTGACAGCCCAGAGCCTGGAGCCTGTTTCAGATTCTCCCTCTCTCTCTGACCTTCCCCTGCTCACGCTGTCTCTCTCTCTCAGAAATAAATAAAACATTAAAAAAATAATAAAATAAATGTATATTAGATATCCATGTGGAGGTGGTGAGTATGCAGATGAGCCTAGAGATCAAGGTGTCTAATACTTTATGAATGAATGATTGAAAGGTAAATCAGGAAGGAAGTTCAGAAAACAAAAGTTTGAAAGAGAACGGAATTACAGTTAACACAGTTAATTACAGTTAACTCCTTTATAATGACTCACATACATGGTCCTTTTTTCTCCGCTTCCAGGTAGGTCTCATATGGACTGGAATAGAAGTAACCTGGTAAGAGTTTGGAGAGATGAGGGGAAGTACATTTGTATATGTGTATCTGTTCCTCTCAGAGCCTGACTGATACTCCTCAGAAAGTGGTTGATCTTAAAACTTCTGCATCGAGATATTCTAGCTTTATGGAGTTGCTGTGTTTCATCAGAATGGTTAAAAGAAAACCTTTTCATGTTGACTTCCATATAAAATTAGAAATGTTTTCTAATTTTACATAACTTTCATAGCACATACATATGTGTTTTTCATAACACATACAAAACTTTCTTAGACCACAAAGCACATTTCCAAATCCTTCTCCACACTGTCAATTCCCAAAATGTCTTTTCTACCTTTTGTCTGTGTGTTACGGGGATGCCCATATTTGATAGAGCTTCATTCCATTCATGGCTCAAACTGCAGCCTGATTATAGTAGTTTAAAATGCTGTGAATTAAGTCTGTCATTTATCCACATGATGAAATTTTCTTTAGGAAACATAAAGCCAGAAACTCCCTGCATGTGAGTGATAAATTCATGCTGGCACTTACTGCTTAATTCTGTTGATTTCCTAAGGATTAAATCCAAAGGCATTGACAGATCTCACTGGATCTTTCCAATTTGTTTGGTTAACAGACATCCTTATTTATAAAGAAGCTTAGTAGTCCACAAATATTTGAGTAGGACAGAAGGTATTCTCTTTGAACTGATGGTAGGCTAGAGCATGACGGACTTTAAATTAAAAATAGGGCCAGCTCGGAATTTCCCCAAGACTAAGTTTATCTCATCTGGGAGTTCCACCATTCTAGAAGGTATATGTTAAACTCCAATAGAATATTCTTTGTGCCTAGGATGTTTAATAAACCTTAGAGTAGCACTTTTTTAAGGGCACAGATTTATAAGGAATCTATTTTTTGTTAGCATTCTTGTACTAATTGGCTAAGTAGAGGCCAGATTTAGCATTTCTTAAATGCCTAGAAAGAAAAGGTTTACCTTTTTTTTTTCTTCTGCTCAAAGAGGAAGGAAACCTGTAGACAACAAACAACACCTATGAGGGATGCAAGGACTTTTAACATCTTTCAAGTCATAGAGCCGTGTTCTGCCTTTGGTAGATGTGGAACTTTGAGATAAGGATGCAGATACTTTATAAACTCTGTAGATGAGACCACTAGTAGTTCAAACTCTGGCTTTAATGAAATCTAGAGATTAGTGAGAAATGTGCCAAACTGTATCTTAGAGTGTTTTATTTTTTATTTTTACTTTTTAAAACTTATTTTGAGAGAGAGAGAGAGAGAGAGAGATAAAGCAAGAAAGAGAGAATTTCAAGCAGGCTCTGTGCTGTAAGTGTCGAGCAAGACACTGGGCTCAGTTTCACAGACCATAGATCATGACCTGAGCCAAAATTAGGAGTTGGATGCTTAACTGACTTAGCCACCCAGATGCCCCTAGAATGTTTTATTTTAAACACGTTATGTGTCAGCAGTACGTGATGATAATGTGTTTGGTGTTCCTAAGAGTAATAATTTGAAAAACCCTTTCTAATCTTTTACCTCCTAACCACACCCGTAATGCAAGACTGTAGCCACTTAAACCACCTGGAGACATCATTGAATGTAAGAGTTGAATCTGCAAACCCAGCCCTATGAAGTCATGTCCTTTGTCGAGTATCAGTCTTTCAATGGCCACAAGAAGGAAACTTTGCTCAAGACTATATCTGTTCTGTGACTCAGGTTTATCACCACTGTGTTCTTAGCACTAGCACGTTTCACGAGCAGTGAAACAGGTGTTTGTGTGTGTTATTAACAAATGTTAATTTATTAATTAGCTACATGCTTAGAGTCCTCATTGTCCATTCTTGCGCTTAATTACAATTTTGCTGTTCCGAGTACTCTTGTTTTGGCACAATACTACTAGCGTTATGGAGTGTCAGATATTGTTTTCTAAAACTATCATAAGAGAGAGAAATCCAGGCCCTCCTGCCTATGTCCGGTCCTTGAATACTGCCCAAATAGAACCATTTACCTTTGATCTTTCCTGTGGGCTTCCTGGATCTGTCTGTTTTCTTCTGGTTTCTGGCAGTCATTCCCTACCTGGGATTCTGCGCTCTCTGCCTTGCTGCTAAATGAGTAACGGTTTCAGAGTCGCCACTCCAGTACATCTAACTTCTGTCCAGTCCTAAAGTAAGTGCCCTAGGGAATTTTGTGCCAGAAATTACAGGGGAAGAGATGAGTCAAAAATAAACCAAGGGGGAACGGTACACTTAAAAATGGTTAAGATGGTAAATTTTATGTTATGTGTATTTTACCTCAAAAAAATTTTTTAATAAACCAAGGGGAAAATTGAAGTGACATCCAGTAATATCCATTGATATATTAATACTGAATTAAAAAGCAACCCTAGAAGTTATTTTAAGTATGTTAAGTTATATTAGGTATATTTAGAAACTGAAGTCTAGAAAGATTAAGCGATTTGCGTAAGAGCTGAGAATAGAGCCCAGCATTTTCAGTGTTAGGCTGCGTCTTTTTGGAGTTATCTTCTTTAATTACTCCCTTGACTTAGGAGTTAGCCATAATTAACGCCCATGTCTCTTTTATCTTCCATGGAACTGAACTGTGGTTTGTTCTTCAGAACCATGTCCAACCAGTTGTCCCCCTTTCACAGTGGTGAACCTTGAAATTGGAGGCAGTGGGTAAGTTTAGGTGCTAATAATGGGTACACTGTGATCAAGTGACCTCCTTCTCAAAAGAAACCAGACTAGCCTTTTTACAGTATCTTACATAATAGAGGCAGTAACTAATATAGTTTACATGAGCAGTTACCAACCAGTTGTTCTTCAGGGCCAATACTGAAGATGTCATCCAGATGTATAAAAAAATAATAATATAAGTGTTTAGTGAAGAATGCAAAATATCACATAAATTGGCAAAAGCATTCAAAAGATTTCTTTGTGGAAGTGTGCTTCATTTTATAGCTGAGCAAACCTCTCTTTTCTAATATTGGAAATTTTATCATTCATATTGCTGCTCCACAATTGGGTTATCTACATCAACAAGTATTTTTTTATTTTAAGTAAACTCACACCACACTTGGGCTCACGAGTCACATGCTCTACTGACTGAGCCAGCCCGGCACCCCAACAAATATTTTTTTTATCTGCGGGTCAGCTGGGGTGGCTCTGTTTCAGACTGTAGGTTGAGTTCAAGTCTGCTCCACGTGTGTCTCATTTTGGGGCACGCTCTTGTCAGGGGAGATGATAGGGACACAAGAGATCAAGTCACACTACACACATTCCCCATGAGCAAGACCAAAAGCAGCAGGGCAGGGGTATACCTCAGCTGTACTGCTGGGAGGCATTGCAGAGCCACAGCAGAGGGTGTAGATACTTAATCTTGTTGCGGGGAAGGAGTGAAGGAATGGGAACAAAAACCTACTACAGAAACATTTCAACTTTGTAATGTCAGTTTGTTACTGAATTAACTATCCTCTTTGATTTCTGTATAGTTGAACAGACAGCTGGGGTCTTATTTTTTTCTTTTTTTCCAACTAACCCTTCCCTTTCACTGTTACTCTTTCTCCCCTATGACAAATGACTTCACAATATCAGTATTACTTGGTGGGAACCCCAGAAACATCAGTCAAGCCACTGGCTAGTAAACTAATGGGGTTTTCTGAACTTGCTTACCCAGGAAACTTGATTTGCTCTTTAACTTAATTGCAAGAACTTCATTGACATAATCATTCTTACTTTGTACAGCTTAATCTACATTCTTGAGTTCTATCTATGCCCATTTCTTTTTTTTTAACCCCTTGCCTTTTTTTTTTTTGTAATAGTTTGAGTACAGTTGACATACAATGTTACGTTAGTTTCAGGTGTGCCACAGTGATTCAACATCTCTATATTATGCTCATACAAGTGTAGCTACCATCTGTCACCAGGCAATGCTGTTACAATACCATTGAGTATATTCTCTATGCTGTACCTCTTATTCCTCTGACTTACTCATTCCACACCCAGAAGCCTCTATCTCACACTCCCTTTCACCCATTTTACCTATCTCCCCACCTCCCTCTCCATCTGTGCCCATTTCTGAATTAACCAATTCAGCCTGGCTTCGTTGTTTTCCACTGTCATTCTCCTGAAGAAATTAATGAAAAGAGAAGTATATCTGCTGTTTGATTTATGAGTGAATGATGACAATCTCTTAATTCTCAAAAATTTGCTAAAAATATTTCTTTAGAGGGCATCTATCTGTAAATCAAAATATTGAAATTAACAGATACGCTTCCTTCATCATCAGCATCTTATTCTCCAAATTTGGCATTTCATTCCTAATTCCTAAAAATTACATGGTTTTGTAAATGATGACACGTTCTTTGAACTGTATTTCTTTCCTTCTTAAGAAATAATTACATATCGAAGTAGCTATCTGGATGTATTTATCTGTGTAAAAAATGTGTTAGAAGTGTGACCAGATTGCATTTATAAATATTATTATAACACTACCATAATTGAGTAAATAGCACACAACATCAGTAGTTCAGCTTAGAATGACTCATTTATCAGTCCAGTCATTTTCATTACTCAGAAATAATTCACAACAGACTTTGAGGTCTTGTAGAGATGATAAAAATAGGTGGATTGAAAATACCTGTTTAGGGAATTGTCTGGAATGTTGAATACCATCAGATGACATCATCACCTGGTAGTATTAAATATGACTCTGGGCACTTTTCTGCGCTATTCAGTTGACATAATTTTTTAAATTACTGCCTAAAAAAC
The DNA here is from genome assembly GCF_008692635.1 of Crocuta crocuta. Classification (NCBI taxonomy): domain Eukaryota; kingdom Metazoa; phylum Chordata; class Mammalia; order Carnivora; family Hyaenidae; genus Crocuta; species Crocuta crocuta. The sequence continues at coordinate 1,478,843 of NW_027531536.1, forward strand.
CGTTCTAGGACAGTAAATGAAACGTTACTGCATACATTGAAAGCAGTAAGAAAACCCAGCTATCATTCCGAAATTATATTAACAAGAGTTTGTGTTTCAGACAGTGTCTCATCTCATGTCTGTAAGCCAGTATTGCCTCATGACATCTTTCTATTCTTGTCTTGAAGGGCTGATTAAAGTTTTTTTATTATTTAACCACATTTTCTTATATGTATTATGAATTTGCACTAGGGACTGAGTTTTCTTGTGGCCTGCATATCAGCTATCAATCAATACCATTCTCATAGCAGTGCTTAAATTTTTTGTTTAAATTTTTGCTTAACGGAACTTACAGTTTATGAACATAGGGTTCACAGTTTCACATTATTTTTGAGTACTTTTAAAATGTAAATTAGATCGGGTCTCTCACCTACTTAAAACCATTCAGTGGTTTACCAGTATTTTAAAATACAGACTCTGGCTCCTTAGGCTTCTAAATTCTTGCAGAGCCTGACTTCCACTTCTTCATTTCCACCATTGGCTTTCCCATCTTCCTCGTTCTTATGCTTTTTGCCTCATGGGTGGCCTCTTGGCTTCATGGGTGTGCTATAGCTGTTCCTCGAATGTTCTTCTCCCCAGTTGAAATAATACCTTCTCATAAAAACCTCTCCAGAGGCCTCCCCCAGATACTTTCCAGCTCATCATCCTATTTCCCTAGCATGTATTATACTGTGTAATTATAATTTTTATGTGTCTATTTATTTATTGTTTCTTCCCCCCAAACAGAAGTTTCATGAGGGCAAAGGGTTGAGCATAGTGGCTGATGCAAAGAAGTCACTCAAGTCCTTGTTGAATGAATACATAAAAAGATGTCTCTTACACCTTAAACTCACACAAAATTTAAGCATTCTTCCTTAATATGATTCCATGAGGGAGAAAGCATTGTGCTTTGATGCTGACCTGAAGAGAATCAGTACAGTTAAGGGTCCACATGGCTGAATCCTACTGTGCTCATTATTCTTTTCTAGTTAATTTTATTCTGATTCATAACTGAAGGGTGTGTGTGCGCGCACTTTTAAAGATCTATACACATACAGAAAGTGGACTAAAAGTTGTGTTATTTCGACATGTTTATTTTTACAAGTCTTCGTGCTTGATTTGCCTTATTAAACATTTGAAAACTGGAAATATAAGTTTTCTCTAATGCATATTTCATACTGTAACTACTAGACTCTTATTGGGCACTGCAGACAGCATATTGTCATGAAACAGCACAAAGACATTGCTGTGTGTGGACTGAATGAAGCCAATGGGATAAATGTGGAAATAAAACATTTTTAAAAGGTTCTTTGCCATTAAGTTACAATTCATGCGTGGAGCAGTTTATGGTATAAGCGTTCCACAAAGAACAAAACTTGGGGTTTGTTACTAAGAAATCAGAGCAGTTGAAGGCTTAAATAATTTGTCCAAGGTCATACAGCAGTAAAAAGTAAACAGCATTCAAAATCAGGCTTCTCTGTCTCCAGCACTTATTTATAATATATTCTGAAATCTCCGTAGGTCCAAAGAAATCAGAACTTTATTTTATTAGAGATATGAAAAATTTGTTTAGGCCTCTGTTTGATACCCATTGCCGTCATCAGTATTGCAGACTGTTTGCTTCTATGTGGGGTTATAAGTAATTTTAGAGAAGTTTGATCGATTTGCTTTGAATTTGGGTGCAGAAGTTAATTGTAAATAATCTTTAAAATTTTAAACTGTGTAACTGAAACCTACTCTTATTTCTCAGAAGACTGTGGTTTGTCTGCTTCAGTAGTTCCACTGGTCTTGAAGAACTGACTCAGACCCTAACAGATGCAAACAGTCTAATGTAGGGAAATTGCTGAAAGCACAATGAAATTGCCAGAGTATATATCACCAGCAACAATTTCCTTTAATTTTTGTCAAACCCATAATTTGAAATGATTATATTCTTAAGCAAACAAAGCAAAATGTTTAAAAATCTGTAGTTTTGTATTCATGTCATCTCAACGTTAAAAGTTTAATTTTAATATTAGAAGTAATATTGTAATCTAATATTTAAAATTAATATAGCCAGTGTCAACCTAATTCAATATAGATCATACACCGAGTACATTTTCTGTTAGTGTTTACAGTGTAAGGTGGTACGTACGTTAATGTGCAAAAACCTTTTTCAGGTTTTTATTTTGTTTGATGTGCCTTCCTTTCCTAGTTCTATTTTATCCAAGAATTATTGGTTAGAACCAGCACAGCCTACGTTGACAAAGATCAGAGTCCTGATTTCCAGTGAGATAAAGTTGTATTTTACAGTGAAATTTTGTACTAATTAGAGAAAAGACATGTTCGAGAGATGAATAGAGATTTGAATATGGAAAATGAAAATAATCTTCAAAATATTTTGAAGGAAACAAACAAATCTGATTATCTTATTGGAGCATTTGGGTTCATAGTGGTCATATTCCTGAAAACACTTTTTCTCTTCAAATTTAGTAATTAGAAATGTGGATTCTTAGCAGATTTATGGGTTAGAAACCTCTGACCAGGATTTAATTATTTGAGGTGGGCTGTTTTTTTGAGGCTGGTTAAGCCAAAAATATTAAATTGTTATTAACCCTTTTACTTCCAGATTACAAATTGGTGAAATTGTAAATTAAGTCCTTTTAATACAACATTATATATTTAATTGTATAGCTTACTAATCTTTTGTACTACTACTCAGATCCAGCTTTAATGAATGCTAATAGTTTCTGACTACAGAATTTTAAGCTTAAAGATAGTGATCTAAAAATTCAGACATCCCTGAAATTTAAAGAAACTCAACTGGCTGTCTTTCTTCACCCTGATAAGATGCTAGGAAAGCTGCCCCTTATCCCTGTGGGAAGAGATGGGATGGGATGCCATTCGGCAGGCAGGGGGACGGTGGGTGGTGGGAGTGGAGTGGGTGGGAGTGGTAATGATAGTTTTAGTGACTTAGAAGGTGGTAATGAAGTTCATTTAAAAAAAAAAAAGGATGAACTCAATCATAACACTATAGTAGCAGAAAGAAAATCTGTGTAGATACACAATTGAGTAATTGTTGGAAGGTCAAATGTGCTTTGCAAATATGGAGGTGATTTTTATAAAAATTCTAATTGATTAATGAAATCCCCCAGGACAGAGTTCTTAATCTTCATTAAACTTGAGATTTTATAGACCCCTCCCTTTGAAAATGCATACAAAATTGTATGTGTGTGTTTCATGTCAGTAGTTTTCACTAGCTTCTCAATAGAATCTATGACCAGCCAGAATGTTAAGATGTCCCTTTGCTGGAGTGACTAAAGAGGCACCCTTGAGATTGAGAAGAGTGAGAAGAGTGTGAAAAGGAACTAACATTATCCAACTAAGAATAAAGCAGATCAAAGGTGATCTGCAAGGAGGTGATAGTTTAGGTTAATTCTGTGAGGAATGGTGTATAGAAAAAGAAAGGCAAAGAGCGAGAATTAGACTGTGGTAGTTTTATGTGGTTAGAAAAGTCAGTTAGTGAAAGAAATGGAGAAAAACTATAAACAGAGAATCAATAGGGAGAGATGTTTATTTTGGAAACCAGTTAAGTGTAAAATATAATTGAAAGGTCATAAAAGATAAGAATTGAGGAAAGGTAATTGGCTTTGGCCTAGAGAAGTTGCTGGTGACTTTAAAGCTATGTCAGTGGAGTGTGAAGCAAATCATAATACACGGGGCTTTCAGTAGTTGGGAAAGGAAGGTAGCCTTAGTCAATCGCTGATGATATAACAAAATAATAACAATAGTAGCAATCATGGTTGATATAATAGCAGCTACCATTATTGAACTTGTACATGCCAGGCACCATGAAGAGGAGTTTTTTTCTTTTTTAAATTGCTTTTCCCATTTAATCTTCATATGACCTTGTGAGGTGTTCTATTATTTTATTATTATTATCCCCATTTTTGGATTAGCAAATGGAGGTGGATGTGGGAAGTTAAGTAGTTCTCTCAAGGCCACATAGCAAGTGTGAAGACAGTATTTGAACCAAGGCAGCCTGACTCCTGAGCCTTTATTCTTAGCACTGTACTATTAAATACTAGAAGTACCTGCCGTGATGTAAAAGGAATATGGAAGATTTGTGTATTGCTATAAAATGAAAAAGAAAAGGATAAATGTTTTTGTGTAAGAAGTGGGGCAAATATTTGCACATATCAAATGCAACAGAAAGGGCAATAAAAATTAATAAAAAATAGTTACCTTTAGGCAGAGGAAGGGAACGGAATGGAAACAAGACTTCTTGGACTCTATCCTACTATATCATTTTAAATATCAGTAAGTGTTTTTACATGTTCAAAGATAAATCAAAAAGGAGAAATATACCACAAAGAGACAGCTTTTCAAATACCTTTAAAATATAGTATTTGTACTATGCATCCTTATGATAATACAATCTCAAGATAAAAAGAAAGGCAAAGAAATTTTAACTTTTAAATTTCCTCTCATTAGCTTCGTTGTTAGTAGTAATATAGTAGTAATACCTAATATTAGTGTAGGTATTTTAAAATTATTTCATGTATGATGTAGGATAAATCAGGTAATTAATGTTAAGAAACAGGATCTTTTTGGGGTGCCTGGGTGGCTCAGTCAGTTCGGCGTCCGACTTTGGCTCAGGTCATGATCACACGGTTTGTGGGTTTAAGCCCCGTGTCGGGCTCTGTGCTGACGGCTAGGTCAGAGCCTGGATCTGTATCTCCCATCTCTCTGACCCTCCCCTGCTCACACTGTCTCTCTCTGTCTCAGAAACAAATAAAAAACATTAAAAAAAAAAAAAAAGAAGAAGAAACAGGATCTTTTTGGCTGCCTGCGTGGCTCAGTTGGTTGAGCATCTGACTCTTGATTTTAGCTCAGATCGTGATCCCAGGGTTGCAGTATTGAGCCCTGTGTCTGGTGGGCCCTGCACTGAGCATGGAGCCTGCTTAAGACTTTGTCTCTCTCCCTCTGCCTTTCTTCCCTGCTTGTGCTTGCTCTCCCTAAAATTTTTTTTGAAAAATCTTTTAAAGAAGTAGGGTCTTTTATAGAAGAAAAAAAAAGAAATATACATATAAAATCAAAGAAAAGTAATTCTTATCAAGGTAAAGTTGAAATGAAGCAAAGTCAGTTTTTTTTTTCTACTGAAAAGTACTTATTTCTAGCTCTGTCCCTGAAAAGTTTTAGAAATAATACCAACCCCTCTATAAAAAGCACCCTGAGCACCCAGATGTACTATTCCCCAGTAAAAAGAACAAGGCTTCTTGGAAAAATTACTGATTCCAGGTTTGGGACAGGAAGTATTCAAGTTACGCATGAGACATTTTTATTACGCCAGAAAGTAAAAAGGCAATGAATATATCTGTGGTCATGTTAAAAAAAACCACCGCCTCCCCCACCCCGTTCTCACTGGTCAAAGATTAAAAAATGTTAGCATCAAAAGGAATAATACTGTAGTTAATTGAAACAAATTGAGTATATAAGAATAAAAAAAGAATCCATACAACCATTATAATACTTAAGAGAATCATAAAATAGAAGGGGGAAAAAAGCTTAGAAAACAAACCTACAAATCTTAATAGTTCTCATTGGAGGTAGCTAGTGTTCCAGCCTCCTACTCTGAAAACTGGTACTTGAGGAGGAAGAATTAAGCATTCATCCTTCCTGACCTATTTTGTAGTTCAGGATAACTAAACAGTCCTAACTGTCAACAGAAGAATTCCATCTAACAGATGTGGCAGGAATAAGATAATTAGAAAGTCACAGTTTTGCAACCCCTAATGAAGTAACTGGTTCAGGTTCAAACACTAGTGAGTTAGGGCTGTGGTTCTCAAAGAGCAGCCCCCATTCCAGTATCTTAGGCATCATCTGGTTACTTCTCAAAAATACACAAATTCTTGGGCCCTTTCCAGCATCTACCATATCCGAGACTCTAGAGATAGATCCCAGCAATCTGGCTTAAGGTCTCTAAGGGTTCTCATGTACCCTGGAGCTCACGAACCATATTAGGAAAAAGAATGACGAGACTCTTTAATTGAAGATCAAGCAGTCACCCCCAGAACTCAGCGATCAGTCTTAGCACTCCTAAAAGCGGAACCAGATATTATATTCCTCCAAGTTCATGCACCTATGACATATTCTTGCCACTCTCCAAAAAAATTAAACCTGAATCTATTCTGTACTTGAATTCCAAATTATAGGAAATACAGGAAATAGAAGACTAAGTTAAGAAATATCATGAGGAAACAAAAGACAAATCCAGAAAGTAGGATGACTGACCTAGTTTCTTCAGCAAGTTAATGGCATAAGAAAAAGGGGGTTGGGGGGAGAAAGACTGTTCTAGAAAAAAAAGGATTCCAAAGACAAAATACAGAATGTACATCTCTTTTTGGATCCTGATTCCAGTAAGAAGTGAAGGGATTCAGACTGTGAATTAAATAATATTAAGGAATTGTTAATTTTGTTAGATGTGGTGATGGTATTATGGTTATGTAAGAAAATGTTACATTTTTTAGAGATACGAAAGTATTGAAGGTGAAACAAAATGATGCCAAGATTTGCTTTAGGTTGCTATGGAAAAAAATAAAAGATGAAGCAAGTATAGCAAAATGTTGACAACTTTTAAATCTGGGGGGTTCATTATACTGTTTTCTCTACTTTCATATATGTTTGAAATTTTCTTAATAAAAAATAGAAAATTTAAAACTATATCTACAAAAATATTAGGATGTATTTATTCCTGTGCTAGTCTTTTTCACAGTGTTTTATAATTGCCTATTCACTTGTCTATACCAGTATTTCTCAAATTATCAGTATTGAGAGACCAGTTTTTTAATTATCTAATTTGTCACAGACCATGACTTTTGTAAAATATGATAAAAATCATTACCATGAAAGCAAAAATGGGAGAAAAGATATACATAATATAACCTTAAAAAGGTTTATTATTAAAGTCCACATAGAAAGTTAATTTTACTTAATCAGGACAAATGTGAAATAGGAAAAAATAATTGTTTAAATTATATCCATTCACCAAAAATACACATATAGGCAATTAGTGTGGAGAATTGCTATTACACTGACAATTTTGTTCTGTAACTGGGGCGCCAGGGTGGCTCAGTCAGTTAAACATCTGACATCAGCTCAGGTTATGATCTCACAGTTCGTGAGTTCAAGTGAGCCCAAGCATAGATGCTGACAACGTGGAGCCTGGAGTTCTGTCTCCCCCTCTCTCTCTGCCCCTCCCACACCCCTGCTCACCTCTGTCTCTCTCAGAAATAAACAAACATTAAAAAATTTTTAATAATAACAGTTTTGTTCTGTAATTATAATTAGGCCTTAAGTTTTCAATGTAAAACATGAGTGTGCTTTTTGCATGTTACCTCAAGGACCTTGAGCTTGGATTGATAACAGTGCCCTTCCCTGAGGAGGATGAGGTATACCTAAACTGATGTTATTTCAGCCACAGGTTTTTACCTCTGTTACTTCTGTTACTGATTTCTCAGCAAAAGATAGAGTTTTCAGTTTTCACTGCAGAAGTCCTACAGAATGAGAAAGGTCATGGATATGATGCAGTACTTGCTGAGATTTTCACTTACGGGGTGAACATACCAGCCTCTCTAAACAGGACGCCTCTTAATCTCTGGAAAATGAGTGTTCTCATTTTTCTCACAGTGTGTTACAGGTTTATTGACCTGTGGTGATCCTGGCTTTTACATGGTGATTTTAGATTCAGGCAGACCATGCCTTTCTCACTCCCACCCCCACACTGTACCTTTCCTGCCTGGCTTCAGAGCTTTTCTTCCCCCTTGGCCATGGTAGTATTAATGTGAACTGATCGCTTCAAAAACCAGTCTATTCTCGAGATTGTCTTGTTTCCCAGGACTCATTTTGTAGGCAATAGTTTGTTGTTGTTCCCATATGCTTCTCTTTGTTCACCTTGGACCTGTTGGGTTTCTCTGTGTTGCCAGAATCACAAACATTTTTTCCATTAACTCAAATTGACTCCTCATTTTCAACAGAAAGAAATTTTATCTATCTGAAGAAACCATTTATTTGTCTGTGAAAAAAAAAAAACTGTCTCTTTAGAGATAGAGTTTAAGTGGCATTTGGTGTGGCATTTCAGGAAAGATAATGCTTACTAGCCAGAAGATAATCCTGTACAGAAAACATGTTGCGTTTCCCTCAGTCAGGTGTATTTGCCCAAGGCACGGACCTTTCGTTAACGGCTTTTCCAGTTGATCCAGCATAGAAATGAGGTTCTGGTTTACTCTTACGAGCAGAAAGCACATTGTCTGCTTGCCAGTTTACTTAGACATAGTCACTCTGATGACAGTTTGGACATTTTGACTGAAAATCCTACATATTTCTTAAGTGAACTGTTTTTCCCTTTAAATCATGAATGGCTGTTAGGCAGGCTCTGTAAAAGGGCAGAAGGAAGATGTGATGAGCTGATCATAGCAGATACAGAAGCATATACAAAATGTCTGCTTCCGTTTTTTTTTTTTTAATTTGGGTATAGTTGACACATGTTACATTAGTTTCAGGTGTATAACTTAGTGACTTGACAAGTTGCTATGTTATGCTGTGCTCACAAGTGTCGCTACCATCTGTCCCATTACATCACTATGTTAATATCATTGACTATATTCATTATGCTGTGCCTTTTATTCCTGTGACTTATTCATTCCAGCCTATCTCCCTCTCCCCTTCACCCATTCTGCCCAACTCCATACTCCCAACCCCTCTGGCAACCGTCAGTTTGTTCTCTGCATTTATAGGTCTGATTCTGCTGCCTTATTTATTTGTTTATTTATTTATTTATTTATTTTTGGTGCGACAGCCAATGTCAGAAATTACTGCCTCTTCTCACTTTTATGATTTTTATGGTTTTTGATCTCACATTTAGGTCTGTCTGCTTACATTTAAAGCCTCTAACATGTATAGTACTAATACTCTATATTTTTACAACACTAATGGTGATGCCATCCAAGATCAGACTTTAATCAGCTAAGTAGTTTTAAAAACTGCACGTCTGATGTTTTGTGCATAGTATTAAAGCAGTGTGGAGAGTACAAAAGAGAATGGTACGGTTCCTATCCTCAGAAAGTGTAAGTGAAGGTATCTTATTTTCTAACACACAGTATGTTAGAATTAGGCTGTGTGTGGGTGGGTGTGTGTGTATACACCCAGACATGTACACACACTGAGGTGTTTATGGTCTATGTACAGGTAACTAAAGTATGAGACTATTGTAAGTGGTAAGGAGTTCAGACTAGAGATCATTTCTACTTGAAGTGATGACTATTTAAGGGCAAGGTGGCATATGAGCAGGGTTTCGAAAGGATAGTTGGGACTTCAGCAAAGGTCTAGTAAAGAAGCTTGATACGGTTTGAAAAAACAACAGTCAAAGGTTCCAGATCAGCTATTCACTTACCAGTTGTATGAATTCATCCAGATTACTTAATCCCTCTGATCTTCAGCTTCCTCAACAGTAAGATGAAAATTAGCGTAATCATTCTCCTAGAGTGCTTTTAGGAACATTAACTGAGATACGTTTTATATGAACATGTTTTATAAATTGTAAAATGCTGTACAAATGTTAGTTTTACAGTAAATACTGAGGATGTCAAGAGCCAAAGCCCTGGAATCGAAGTATCAGTAAACCACGTAGCCTAGAACACACAGTGTATGAAGATGACTGAATGTTGATTTATCACTACAATTCCTAACTTGGGAAAACAATCTTAAATCTTAGAATAACTTTTCAAGATTCCCACTGACCCTCTCCTGCAAAAGATCATTTTAGAAGACTTCAAGATTTTCAAGTGAAAATTGAAGGAGCTATATAATGTTTAGTTTTATTGAGTTCATGTAGACATACACAGAATTAATCCTCAGGTAAACTGCTTTAGTAAAGATTATAACACTGCATAGAGATAGCTGATGTATCTTGCAAAGTGTGTGCGGAAAGAACATGGCTAGCATATTTGATTTAGAGAACAAGTCTTGGGCAGATCAGAAGTGCTCCGCTGAACAAAACAGGCTGTGAATTATTTAAGCTACTTCCAGGGATCACTGTATCTTATGTTACAGGTGGCTTTTACAGTAACTGCTTCTGAAATGATTGTTGAAAAGAAAGATATCCCTTGTCTGCTGACATGTCAAAAAATGGATTCATGCGTGTTTTTTACATATATTTTTTTAATGTGGTTAGGAAAAATATTCAATAAATTTGTAAACAAAAGAGCAGAGGAAATACTTGGGGATAAAACAGCATTGGGAATTAGACTGTGAATATTATGTCACTTGCATGTTGTCTGGTCTTGGGCTCTCTCTCCATTTGTCTGGATTCCAGTGAAATATGATTGGAATTACTTTTCTCAAGGCAGAGAACTTGGAAAACAGCATGGTACTTGAACACTCTTAACTCATTTTAAAAGCTTTTGAATACGTGAAGGGGATTATGAGTACACTTACCTTGATGAGCACAAAGTAATATACAGAATTGTTAAATCACTGTATTGTATACCTGAAACTAATAAAACACTGTATATTAACTATACTGGAATTAAAGTAATTAAAAAGCTGGCTTTTTGAGGAGGAAAAAGTCCTGACTACTGGTAGTGGGGATTTTTGTTGGTTTTGTTTTTGGTTTTCGTGAATAATCCTAAAATGTCTCCTGTATTCCAGACTACCTTGCTAATCATGGCCGGTTGAATGAGTCCGAGGCCAGGCGCAAATTCTGGCAGATCCTGTCCGCTGTTGATTATTGTCATGGTCGGAAGATCGTGCACCGTGATCTCAAGGCCGAAAACCTCCTGCTGGACAGCAACATGAACATCAAACTAGCAGGTAGCTGGGATGCGCTGGCTCAAGCGTGACTGGACACGGGCCCCTGCACATGTGTGTGCCCATGTGCACGCGTGGGCGGAGGCTCAAGAGCATTTCTACCAATGTCGTCATGCTTTCTCAAAGTGTGTTTTACTCATTTCATGACTGCTATGCGTAATGAAAAGTAAGCGAAATACATTCGTTATTAATATACAGAGTGGCAGGATGGCACCCAGGATCTGATTCGTGGCCAGGTCCCTTGGTGCTCTCTGCTGGAGGAGGTGTGGGAGTATGTCAGGGGGCTCCACTGGAGGGGGTGTGGGTGTGTGTCAAGGGGTGCGGGAGTGTGTCAGGGCTCTGCTGGAGGAGGTGTGGGAGTGCATCAGGGGTGCGGGAGTGTGTCGGGGGCTCTGCTGGAGGAGGTGTAGGTATGGGAGTGTGTCGGGGTGCAGGAGTGTATCAGGGTGCTCTGTTGGAGGGGGTGCAGGAGTGCGTCAGGGGATGTGGGAGTGCATCAGGGGTGCGGGAGTGTGTTGGGCTCTGCTGGAGGAGGCGCGGGTGCGGGAGTGTATCAGGGTGCTCTGCTGGAGGGGGTGCGGGAGTGTGTCAGGGGGATCCGCTGGAGAAGGTGCAGGTGCGGGAGTGTGTCAGGGATCTGCTGGAGGAAGTGCAGGTGTGGGAGTGTGTCAGGGGGTGCGGGAGTGTGTCAGGGGGCTCCACTGTGCAGGAATATGTCGAGGTGCGGGAGTGTGTCAGGGGGCTGCTGGCCTGGACAGAGAAGCAGCACGGGTTGCTGGTGCTCAGCCCTTCCCTCCTGCTTACCGCTAGAGGCTGCAGAGAGGTCACAGACAGAGAAAAGACAGTGTAGAGGTCAGCTGCCTTGTTCTGATACAGTAAGGTTTTGATTTATAATATGGAGGCTAAGGGTAAAGATTGTTCTACTGTTCCTCCTACCTTTTTCACAATTATAAAAAGTTTAAAATTTTATAGTCAAGTCTCTTTATCCACATGGTCAAAAATTTAATAAATATTTATGTGTCCGGTATTTTGCTATGCTAGGTACTGGGAATACAAATCCTGTTTCTAGAAGGCTAATGGAAAGATTAAAATAATTAAAATAAATATGTTGCCCAAAAATGTATGTACAAAATGCAGTAGGAATTGAGGTGAAAGAACAGCAGTCTACCTGAGAAGTCAGTGAAGCTTCAGAGAGAAGGCACTCTTTGAACTTGGGCTTGAGAGAGGAGTTAGAAGCTTGCCAGGAGGATAAACAGAAGTGGGATATGCACACAGGCAGGCAGACTGTGTAAATACCACAGATAAAAGAGAGAGAGAGATGGAGATTGACGTGGGGAACCGTGGCTCGGTATTGGTGAGATGTGGAATCTGCAGGCCCAGGGAGTCGATCCAGGGAGAACAGGAGGCAAAGAGCAGAGTATGCAGGGTCCTGGATGCCATGAGGGATGTCCGAGTGTGCTCTGTTGATGATAGGGACAGTGACCTATTGAAAACTGTAGGCTGGGCTGGGAGCGCGGGTGGGACTGGGGTACTATGATTAGATCTGCATTTTGGAAGGAGGTCTCTTTCTGGCAGCGGAGTGACGGATGGGTAGGAGGTGTGGGTAAGACTGAAGATAGGAAGATTCCTAAGGAATCGTAGGCAGTGGTCCAATTAAGAAAGAGAATGTGGGTCTGGGCTAGAGGTTGTAGGTGTGGGAGGGAGATTGATTTCACTTAGGGTTTTGAAGAAGATAAGGGGCTTGGAGCAAAAGCTCAGCAAAGTTGCAGGTGGTGGGTGGTGTTTGTTGCAGGATAGTTAAAGAGGACACAGGGACATCCGGAAGAGAGGAGCTGGCTGGGAAGTTACTGTGACTTCCTAGGTGGGACACTCCCTGGACTCCTAAGCTTAGGGAGAAAACAGCCGCCTTGGTTTGCGGCATTGTGGTATAAACTAGAACTCAAAAGCCTCTGATTTGTGCACGTAACTGGTTTGTTTCTATGCCGTTTCCCATTAGTTTTTGCCTTGGGCATGTGGGGAAAGCAAATAATTAATTTTTACTTACTTTACTTTAATTTCAATAATTAATTTTAAATGCCAGTGTTACATATGGTTCAGAGAGGTAATGGATTTTTCCATTCTGCAGGCTGTGACTTCTTTCNATTATATATATAAAGATTTGTATTGATTTGTCTTTTTTGTTTTGAAAATGCAACCTGCAGTATTGGTATTTCCGTAGTTTTTTATGTGTGTTCACTTCTCCCATTTGTGGTTTTTGTTTTGGTTTCTCTTTCTTTTGGCCCTTTGATTTGTCTCCATCACTTCACCCCTTCTTGCCATTCTTCTGTAGTCCATATCCCTGGAAGGTTTTGTTTGCTTCTTGAACACATCTGCTCCCCTCGAATTGTCCTCCTCAAACAAGTCTCTTGTTTTTCGAAGTCCTTAACTCTGCAGAAAGAAAAAGGAAACCTCTGTTTCACCATCATATTCCTTTATCACTAAAACAAAAATTCACACACACACACACACACACAAATACCTCCAAGGAAGTTCTGGGAGTCTTTTTAGGCAGAGAAAGGTTAGCGGTATGAGTCATATGCTATAGAAATTACAGAGTGCTCTGTCACTAACATCTCAAAAGAAAATGTCAAAGTAGAACACCAGGAAAACCTGCAAACATAATACACAGAGCACTCCTTTAAGGTCATAAACCAAGTTTTGCCAGGTTATAATATGTCTCCTTTAATTCTAGCCTATAATATAGGTAGGTAAGCTCAGTATTTCTAATGTCATTCATTATGTGGTATTCACAGCTTGGTCTCTTCAACCTCAGAATCTGTGCTTCCACCACGATATCATGTTACAGTTTCCAAGCATTATTGGTCAGGTTTTCCTCAAGAGGTACTCACCGAATTGGGGGTTTTAGCGTTCAGAATTTATGCATGTAGTGTCAATTGATTCCATACCTCACCCACGGGTGAGGCACACACACACACACACACACACGCAGTACATCTAAGCACCCACATGTCTTCTTGCCCACATTTTTTTTCTGTCATTCCTACCACCGTTTACCCCAGATTTTAGTAAATCTTTATGAAGCATCTACTGTGTATGAATCCCGGAAATGCAGGTACAACCACGGCAATGCAGCAAACTCTGTTCTCACCTCAAGGAGTTAACTGAGAACCAGAGCTTATCTAAGTCTAACACAAGGAGATAACTGTACAGGCCACGAGGCTAGAGGAAAGGCTAACTCTGCCTGGAAGAAGCAGGGAAATTATTAGCTAAGACTTGATTAAAAAGGCATCTGGTGGGATAGGGGGAGAGACCAGCAAAGGGGGTAAGATAGGGATGGCAGCTCCAGGCAGGTAGGTCAGCATATGTGAAGGCAGGCAGGCCAGAGAGTTCACTTGTGTAGCCAAGGTGTAGACAGAACTAGTGGAATCGAAGTGCCAGAGACACATGATGGGGAAAGAGCCTGGACGGGTAGGCAGACTCAGATCATGAAGACTTTCACATGCCATCAAAAGTTTTGATGTGTTTCAGTGCCCTTAAAGAATTTCTCCAGGATGTTTATTTTTATCCATAGATTCTATAACTTTTTTATAGTCCTGCTTTCCTTTAAAAACATCATCTTGTGATCTCTGAGGATTCTTCTTGAATTTTAAAGAATTCCGGCACATGTAGGAAAGATGGGACTCCATGGAAAAATGCAGAATTATTCCCGCAAATTGTACTCGGTTTATTCTTCTTATGAAGATCTCTTTAATTGCTAAATGGCTTGAATAATTGAACTGTTTTAGCTATCTTCTTTGTTGCACTGAGAAAGTGCAAATCAGAACTAGGCGTAAATCACAATTTTTGTCTCTGTTCCTAAGAGAAAATTCGTAGAAGTATTGAATGTGGTTCATTTTAATAAATACACAAATAGGACTTTGAAATCAGTTTCTAATTTATGCTCTTCCAGTGAGTAAAGACTTGAGCTACTGATGAGCCACGGGTCCATCCTTACCCATGTGTGTTCATTGCCTCAATTATGAGACCTCCAGCCTTTGCAAAATACCAGGCAGAATGCAAAGGAATATTGGCTTTCGTTAGTTGTGTAGCTGTGGTAGTTTCCTCCTAGCTATTTTGGTAAAGACTATTGAGGCACCAAGTTGACGATAAATAGATGAAGGACATTTTGTTTTATTCTTTCACCTTTCCTAATCTGAAATGTTTATAATAAATACTTAAAGATAAAAATGTATGAATTACTTGGAGGAAGTTTTCAGAAAATATCACAATTCAAACAAGGCTTCACATACAGAATGTGGAGTGTGCTATCAGACATGACTGGTGCAAATTCAGGCTGTGCCACTTAGTGGCTGTGTGACCTTGGGCTGATTATTTAACCTCATTGTGCTGTGTTTCCATATATATTCAACAGATTAATCTGTTTCTCAGGAGTAATGCGAGAATTTGTGATAACGTTACAGACCAGGGATAGCACATAAGGGCATGGTCTCTAGAACCAGACCACCTGTCTTTGAACTGTGGTTCTGCCACTCACTAGATGGGTGACCTTGGACACATTACCTAATGTCTCTGCCCTCGGTTTCCTTATCTGTGAAGAGGGCATGATAGAAGTTCATATCTCATAGTGGTTACTAGTTAATATTTGCAAAGTACTTAAAACAGTGCCTGGTACATAGTTAATGCTATTGAAGTGTTAAATAAATTATTAATTCAAGTTCCTGGCACCATGTAAACACTCACTAAAAGGTAGCTATTATTTGTATTCAGTATATAACTGATTCCATTTGAAAACAAGTCCTGAAAATTTTGATAGCCCTATAATCGCCCCACCATGTTTTTTTGTTTTTTTAATCACCAGGGCCTTAAAGCTTTATTAATACAAATCGCAGAGGAATAAGACAAGTTTATCGCTTGTAGTCTAAATTGTCTCTGCTCCATACAAATTAATTATTTTTCTGAGAAGGACCTTAAATGTAATTAGCAATGTGTAATAGCCTGATGGATCGTACCTGTGCATCACAAGTCACTTGCCTCCAGCCCCTGAGGAAGGCTTCCCTTCTGAATAGATCCGTGATCTCTGAGTAACCCCTCATCTCTCAGTATTGCTTCTAACAATCTTCCTGTTTACTAGAAGACCTTGAGACAGGGTTTCTGTATATATAATTCCAGCTTTGTGTCCTGAAACCAAAAAAGGGTGGGAGAGGCTGAGATAGGGTTTAATAGTAAAATATTCATAAAAAGTCTTCTATTGGTATCACTCTGCCACTGGTGTGATGTAAAAAGAGCTTTGCATCACCAAGCACAGTGATACCTCGTCTTTATCCATTAAGCCCACTTAGCACTAGCAGCACATGAAGCCTGGACTGCGGAAGACCGTTCAAAGGGCTGTTGGGTTTTGTTTTGCTTTTCCCCTTTTTTCCTCCCTTCATGCTCTCCACCCCACTTGGGGCTAAGGAAGACCATCTGTTTGCTTCTTAGCTCCCTGAACTCTCTCACTGGACACATGTCTCACACTGGTCAGCAGGGTCACATTTCACCTCAACTGTGCTGATCATTCTCTCGGTGCCCCTCCGGTCAGGTGGAAAGGGAGTGACTGATGTTTGGAAGGAAGCTGTGTAGCTGGCTTTCTCTTGCTGGGGGTGAGGGGGTGGGCCAGCAAAGCACACCGTGACATCAGCATTCGGTCAGTATTCCGTTTACTGAATGTGTCAGCTTCGTCTCTACCCCCGTCCTACCTTCCATTTGTCAGCTTTCATTTCCTCATAATCGTCTTCTCTGCTCCTATCGTCATAATTACAAAAGAGGTGTATCTCTCCAGCGAGACGGGGTATCTGAATTCTACTGGTAATTTTAGAAACAAGAACAAAATTAACCCTAAAGCCATCTGCTACTCTGTAGGAGAATTTTTTTAATTATAAATTAGACATTATAACACACTGTTGGAGATTAAAAATTGCCTTGGTTGAGTTGATTCCTAGAACTCACTTACTTTTTCTTAGCTTGAAGACTGGTTTTAAATGTTTTTTTTTTCCCTTTTCAGAAAAAATTAATTTACCTAATGACTTCTATTTAGTCTTTTTGTCATTTACATAAAAATTCTGATGGTACTCAACAGTTTTAATCATTTTGCAACAATAAACGGTGACAAACTGTTTAACATCTTCTATATCTTTTTCACAACCTTCATTTTATTGTTTCCTGGCTCCTTGAAGAGTGGTCTGGGGACCAGCAGCATGAGCGTCCCTTTGGAGCTTGTTAGAAATGCAGACTATCCAGCCCAGCCCTGGACCTGCCGAATCAGCACCTGGCCCTCAGCAGGTTGTCCGGGTGGCTCATATGTCCACTTATGCTCGATTTGTTTCACGACAGCAAGCACAACAGAACCTCTCGTGCTTGGTTCCCACCAGACAGCAATCATCAGCATCCAACTTGCTTATTCTATGCATGGCCTTGTTATTCCTGAAACACTGGCCCCCTGAGAAGGATATTTGGGCACAGAGACCTTATGTCAGTTAGTGATGACAGTCATAATAATCAGCATTTGTTGTCAGTAAGATAACAGGTCAGTCACTTTGAAAATATAAAGCAGACAATCAGAGCAGTTCTAGTACTGTTTTCAAATATATCCATAGTCTGTTACTGGTTAGTTAGATAAAAGGTTATTAGAGCACTCCGCTTTTGAGGCCAAGTTCATTTCCATGAGAGTCCGTCAAAAGTAATTGCGTTTGTTCTGTGGTTAAACAGTCTTCTCCAAACCCTCTCTTCTGTAGACGTTTTAGACCTCACAGAAACGAGGGAGAGAATATGGGTATATGAGGAGATCTCAAACCATTGTTAAGAGTAAGACCCCTGGAGAACATGCCATAGTGTTATAGGGGTCTGGGCATGTATCCTCTCACACAAAAGGGCAAGAGATCTCTTCAACACATCATGCATTCTTAAAAAAGAAAATGGATTCCTGAGATGCCTGGGTGGCTCAATTGGTTAAGCATCTGACTTGAGCTCAGATCATGATCTCGCTGTTTGTGGGTTTGAGCCTGATCTCTGCTGTCAGCACAGAACCTGCTTTGGATCTTCTGTCCCCTTCTCTCACTGCCCCTCCCCTACTTATGCTCTCTCGCTCGCTCGCTCGCTCGCTCTCAAAAACAAATAAGCATTAAATAATTTTATTTATTTATTTTTTTAGAATATTATGTGATTGGTGTATCACATTTTATTTTTTTACAAATAGTTTATAGCATTAAATAATTTTAAACAAAGAATATGAATATACCTAAAACATGTAGGTATATGTTTCTGACATTTACTTTGTAAACATCTTAATTATTTGCAGTCACTTATTAAGGATCCTGTTGACATAACATCTAATATTATTGAGAAGAGAAAGCCCTCACTTGTCAAGTTCTGTTGGCAGAGGGATCAATTAGAAAATCTCTTGTCTCTACTAATGTAAAGGATTTTTCCTAGGTTTAAGACAGCCTTACCTCCAATTGTGAGTTGGATTAAACTTCTCTGATTAGCAAAATTCTTGGAACATCTGTGATATGGTAAAAAAGAAGACCTGGCTTGCAGTTTGAAAAACACCTGTATTTGAATACTGTCTAAGCCACTCATAGCTATAGATATTTGGGCAAATCATTTAGCTACTTTGAGCTTCAGTTTCCTTGTTTGTAAGGCAAGGACAGTCACATTTCATAGAGCTATCATCACAATGAGATGAAATAACATATTATAAAAATGCCAAGTGTGTAGTGCCTAATCCAGTGTAGGCTTGACATAAATGTTTTTTGGATTTGATTATAACTCCTAGACCATGCTGAAGGACTGGTTGTCATTTGTTTCTCAAATTTCTAATGATTTCATAATTGAACTTTCTTAAACTTAAAAAGCTGAGATTCTTTGAGAAAGAAGTGGCTTTTTTCCTACTTGTTCAAGAAACGTTGAAAATTCTGATTGATCTGACAAACTCCAGGTGTGTTATGAGGAGGAGTTCAGTCACTCCCCCACACAAATGACAGATTACTGCAGAGCAAAGAAACTTGTTCTATCTTCAAAATTTTGTAAGAGTTGCTCAATCATGTATGCGTAAAAATCGTTTCAAAATAACACTAGACTGAACCCTGGATTACAGTGAGAAGTATTGGTATCAATTTATGAGTTGTTTGGGTTTTTTTTTTTAAATCCATATAGAAAGGAACAAGAATAGATATGGGAAGTATACATGGATTTTAGCATTCATACATACATTTCCTAACATTCTCTGCTGACACAGACTAGAAGCAAGTGACATCCCAGCTACAGTGAGTACATGTAGGTCCTAGTCTTCGTTTCTTCCTTCCTTCCTTCCTTCCGTCCGTCCATCCATCCTTGTTTTAAGCGAGAAAGAGTCCACAGCAGGGAAGGGGCAGAGAGAGAATTCCAAGCAGGCTCCAGACTGTTAGCGCAGAGCCTGATGCAAGGCTCAAACCGAACAATGAGATCATGACCTGAGCCAAAATAAAGAGTCAGACGTTCAACCAGCTGAGCCACCCAGGTACCCAAGTCTTGGTTTCTAGATACCATTCCTCTAAAAGGAACCAGAGCTCCTTGGAAAAATGGTTGATTCCAGAGTAGAGGCAGGGAAAATACAAAAGAAGCCTGGAACATCTTCTGGTGCCAGAGATAAGGAAATATTTGAAATAAAATGAAATTTTAAAAAGATGGGGATGTGTTGAAAGGATACAGAAGCCAACCTGAATTAGCTTCTCATGGCCAAAGCGAAGAATTTGGCATCAAAATAACAAGAGTATTTAATTATAACACACACACAGAAATAAATGCTCATGACAAATACAATGATAATATTAGAAATCATGAATAAATAATTTGATGAATAAATAAAAGAAGGGACAACTCCTCCTTAAAGAATTGTAATTACTAAGTATAGAGGGAATGAGGGAAATGAAAATTCACCATTAGAACACTGCAGTGGTCATTGCTGCAGTCAAGATCTACCAGTGAGGGCACCTGCATGGATCAGTCCGTTAAGCTCAGTTTATTAATTATAAAAGGAAAATAGTAACTTTGTAATGGGGAAACCCATCAGAAAGCACCCTAAGAGATCAAGGTTAATAACCCCACTGCTAATTAGATGTGCTACCATGCATCTCCTGATACAATGCACTGAGAAGAGCACTCTACCTCTTGATGTTCTCCCCACAAATCCATAATCTGAACCCAGTCATGAGAAAACACCAGGCAAACCAGACTGAGGGACAGTCTACAAAATATGTGACTTGTACTATTCTTGGTAAGGGAAGATTAAAGAATAGTTAAAATTAGAGAAGCCTAGGAAGGCACAGCCACTAAATGCATCATGGAATCCTGAACTGGAGGGGCACAATAATAGAAAAAATAGATGCAGTCTTAAATAAGGTCTGTGATTTAGCCATTAGCACTGACTCAATTGTACTGAGCCAAAACTTTCTTAGTTTTGATAATTTTACTAATACAATTATATAAAACATTAGCATTAGGGGAGGTTGGATGAAGGGCATAGGGAATTCTCCTTTATTGTTGCAGCTTTTCTGAAAATCTAAAATTATTTTAGAGTTGAAAGTTAAATAATATCAGTGTGAATCCAGCATTCCATGGTATACGAACTTTGGTGGAGAAACAGGAATCAAAATGTCTGAGGGACGTAGAAGCCATCATTGTAGATCAGAGGTAGAGCGTACACGAAACTAGACAGGTGTTTCCATTCTAGCAAGGGCCACCGTGGGTCTGGAGCCTGCATAAAGAGAAGAAGGCCCACGTTACTGTTTTCATAATGGTTTCCAAAAGTCCGATGATAATGTGGGGTCTTTTATTATTCTCTGCTGTTGGGAGACTCTTCAGTCAGCACAGTGTTTGACACACAATATGAATTCATATGTTTAATGAATGAATGAATGAATGAATGAATGAATTTGGTTGCTGGGATGAAACACTGGTCCATTCCATTTGAATAAAAGGCAATAAGCAAATCCTGCCCAGCTATGCCTTTTTCGTATTTCATCATTCTTGTTCACTTCTCGTTGCACTTAGATGCTTTTAGGCAGAAAGCTGCAGGCTGTGAATGAAGCAAAATAGCCAAGTTCCTGTGAAGAAGTAAAAAGGCTTTTATTTTTAAGTGTCTTTCCATTGCCCCTTCTTAAACTTGACAGTTATTAACTTGCTCAAAAATAGCTACATATCATGGTGCCAGGGAGGGACATAAAGGTGGTGGTTAACAGTGAGGGCTTTGTAGTCAGACTTGGTTTCTATTCTAATTCTTCAACCTTTAGCGAAGTGCCTGACTTGCTACCCTCATTTTTTCCTACAATATGGATGCCCCATTGGATTATTAAGAAGCCATCTTCTGGGGCGCCTGGGTGGCTCAGTCACTTGAGCATCTGACTCTTGGGTTAATTAATTAGATCACAAGCTAAGTGGATTTGATTGGAATCTTCCTGACTCCAAAGTCTTTCTGAACCCATACCTCAGATGATTGCAGAAACCATGTTTTGGTGCTTTGCCAGGGTTATAGAAGACATCTGCACATATGCTACCGTAATAGCTTTAGTGATCCTGATTGTCTTTTGGGGTTTCTTTTAACAATGCCCCAGGCTCAAGTTCTGTTTTCTTCATTTCCCCACAGGAAATGGAAGTGAACATCTGTGTAGTGCCACTCTCCATATAAGTTAGGGGACACTTTCTTTGTCTTGAATGTGTAAAGCTGTGGTCGAGACTGGGCTCCCATAGGCACAGTGATGCTCTCCCAGCCCTTGCTCTGGCCTTGCCTATGAAGGGTACCAGTGAGAGAGCCTTGGCAGGTAGGCGGCCGGGCCCCGTCACTCCTTTGAGAGGACGCATTCCACCAGAGCCCAGGGAAGGTCAGATTGAAGTTCTATAATGGCTCTTAGAGGTGTTAAAACTTGACATTGATGTTTAGAGAGTATCCTCAACTTACATGAGCCTAAAACTCCTCCTCTCATTACTGTTTAAAGTACAGCAGTTATTGGACCTACTTCAGGATCTCCAAACACATGTCCTCGAGCTTCTTGTGCTTTAAATATGTGAGTGAATGGGGCACCTGGGTGGCTTAGTCGGTTAAGCGTCCGACTTTCGCTTAGGTCATGATCTCGCGGTTCGTGGGTCTGAGCCCCGTGTCGGGCTCTGTGCTGACTGCCAGCTCAGAGCCTGAAGCCTATTTCAGAGTCTGTGTCTCCCTCTCTCTCTGACCCTCCCCTGCTCACACTGTCTCTCTCTCTCTCTCTCCTAGAAATAAATAAAAATATTAAAAAAAATTTTTAGAAAAAAATATGTGTGTGAAGTTAACATTTCCCTCTTTAAATGTTAGTGGAATGTCTAGTCCTTGACTCGTTTGCGAATATGGTTTTTCTAGGAAATTAGAAACATACATCAGTAAGGACATAAGGGTGATGTTGTGGTATGAGAGGTCAGTCGTAGAGGTGGAATCGAGAGGGTCAGGCCTCTCTGATGGTCCTACGGGAAGGCAGAGTGTAGGACTGGCCTGTGGTCCCATTATGAAGGGAGCGGTTCTCCCAGCTTCATTCATGCTCTGGGATGCCAGTGTGATTCCACCAGGTCTGCACGGTGCCTGAGGCTCTTCCCTGCGTGCACCCTCATTTGTCTTCTGAGCCCTCAGGGTCCTCTCCACTTTTCTGCCCTTCCTGTGTATTTTCTCAGAACCTTTCTTTCGGAAAGGCGGTAGTTGGTAACGATGGCTTCATGAAAGGAGAAGGGAGCTGACATTTGATACCTACCATGCTCCAGGCACTTTACATGTTTAATCTCATTTAATCCTCACAGCATCCTGTCTGGGTAGGTAGATTATCATTACATTTATAGATAAATTTAGGTTCAGGGAAGTTAAATCATCTACCAAGGGGACTTGAAGCTAGGAAAGCGGGAAAACTGGAAGTCTGCTCTCGTTCTCTCTAACTTGAGAGATTGTGCTCTGCTGTGAGGCTGTGGTGTTGGGGATTGTGACTGTTGTTAACTGTCACTACCGCTTGCCACCAGTTTGCATGTCAGTGAGCTAAGAGAACGCTTCGCCTACAGTATACACGTGTGTTGTAGTCTCAAGGTGTGAACAGAGTGTGAGTTGATGTTAACTCACCAAATCCTCACAAAAATTTGCCAACTACAGATGTTTATCATTTCAGCTTTACAGATGGGGAAACTGAGGTTCACAGAGATTGATTGATACAGAGTCACACAGCCAGTGAGTCTGGCATTGGAGATTTGGTCCAGTACTCTTGGGGACACCTTTTAGAGCTCCCTGTCCCTGCAGCACCATGTACCAGCTGGGAGTAGAGCCAGCTTCTGTCACTGAGGCAGTGTTCTCCAGGCAGGGTTCATACAACGTAAGACAGTATTCCTTTTACTTGTAAAATAACAGGAATTTGTTTCCGCAGTAAGAACATGAGATTATGTGAAGGCTTAGCCAAAGGGCACAAGCTTGCATTTAAACCAAAACTCACTGAAAAATTGCCTTTTCCTGCATATCAAAGGCATCTGAGTGTTTCCAGGGAGGCTACTGTAGATTAAAGATGTAGATTCCATGTGACTAATGTCATAAAGGGAAGGCATTCACTGTTTTGAGGTATAATGCCACTGCCTTCCATGAGTAAGTGAAGAAGTGATAGGTGGCCTGTGGCTGGCTGGGCCAGAGAGGCATCACGTGGTAATGAGCTATTCAGATACATATCTGCCTCAATCAGAATGTATGGGCCAACTCTTACAGAACTGTAACCCCAGAAACACGGTACTCAGTTGCCTTAAGAGGTTATAAGTCTTGCTACCCTGGGTAATGGTGGCAAGAGCAGCCAGCCACTTGGTTGGGTTTAGGTAGACATCTTAAAGTTTTACCCATTTGTTTCATTCCTTAAAGACTATAAAAGATAAAGAGCTCATGGGGCACCTGGCTGGCTTGGTCAGTAGAGCATGTGACTCTTGATCTCAGGGTCATGAATTCAAGCCCCATGCTGAGCATAGAACTTAATAAAAAAAAAATTTTTTTTTAACAATAAAAAAAAAAGATGAAGAGGAAGATAAAGGGCTCTAACTCATGGCGTAATTGAGATTCTAAGATTTTCTAATTCAAGTTGGTTGTCCACACCAATGGATTTTCTTTCAGCCTTAAAAATACATGACCTAAAGTCTTTTTCCAGCCTCTCACTCATTGTCTTGGAGAAGAAAACTTGATTCATTTATACATTCATTCGGCAAATATTTATTGAATGCTTGATATTTGCTGGTCACTGTGCTCCGGACACATGACAGATCGATGCTGTTCCTCACAGAGCGAATAGTAGTGCTATCATTGATACAGCATAGTGTAAAATTTGTTACAAGAAGCTCAGTATAGTTTGAGAACACAGATGAAAGTAACATTTATTTCCATTCCAATAGATTTCGGTTTTGGAAATTTCTTTAAAAGTGGTGAACTGCTGGCAACATGGTGTGGCAGCCCTCCTTATGCGGCCCCTGAAGTCTTTGAAGGGCAGCAGTATGAAGGACCGCAGCTGGACATCTGGGTACTTGTTTGCTTTGCTGTGTTCAGTGCATCTGTATGATGACCGTTGGTGCTTTGGCCCATCGTGGAAGCTCTTGGTGCCTAACACATAGGCCATAACTCCTGTTTTCCCTGCCCACTGGCCTCTAATTAGAGCATTTTGAATTAGATTCTAGGAAAGAATTTCTAGGGGCAGATGTTCTTACTTTAATAGCAGCAATAAATTTAAATAATAATCAAAAGGAATTAAATTCAGATCTTTGAGTATTTATTATAGGATATTTTATTGCAGTAGTCCGAATTTTAGGTTTTTTTTCCAATTCTGAGACAACAGTAAATCCAAATGGGAGTTTTTCAACCCATATGATTTTAAGGGCCCCTGGGATGTATAGGAAAACAAAGAGCGTTTCAAGTTCTCCATGGAAAAGTGACTGCACTGTCTTCTTCCCTAGAGTATGGGAGTGGTTCTCTACGTCCTTGTCTGCGGAGCTCTGCCTTTTGATGGACCTACTCTTCCAATTTTGAGGCAGAGGGTTTTAGAAGGAAGATTCCGGATTCCGTATTTCATGTCCGAAGGTAACAAACCCGTTTGTCTTATAATTGTGCTCCGAATGAAATGCCTGGGCAAGGCTTCTCTCGTTCTAAGAGTTTGGTACCAAACAGAGTGACTGAGTCACTTCAGAAGCCATAGAAATCAGCGGCCCCCTCCCCGTAGGTGAGCGACACTCCAGCCTTCCTACTTGTCACTGAAAACGGAAAGTTTCCAAGGTTAAGAACAGCAAGTCTCCACGTGTGCTCTGGGTCTATAAATGTCCCAGGTTTATTTTAGACTCAGAGAAGCACTTTTTAGACAGAGTCGTAGCTACTTCACTCTGAGTATGAAATGCATTTTCCTGTATCTTGCTGTGAAAAGTTGCAAAATTGAGTTTTTTAATTGAAGTAAAAACTGGCAAAGCTGTCGAGTTGAGAGGAGACACCATGACCCCTGCCCGTCTTGGACTGGCTTGTTTTGTGTAGCCAACTTGGCCGTTGGCGCAGCTCTGTCTACTCCATAGCTTTGGGTGACCATCCCTGACTCTGTCACTCCTAGGGATGGTAGAAACAAAGCTCTAGTGCATAAAAGCATAGACTGCCTGGTTTTAATCAAGGCTAGTGATGTCACTTCTCTGTGCTTCCTCAGTCTTTAAAATGGAAATAATAGTGGTTCCTCGTAAGAGCGCTGTGAAGATCAATTGAATTAATCTGTGCAAAGCATCTTCCGTGGTGTCTGGCGCCTAGTGAAGAAGGGTATAAGGCCAGCTGACGCAGGATGGTAGAGAGGATGGTGACAGCTCCGAGAATTAGCTCGTGCCCAAGTCACAGCAGTGCAGTTTCTGAAATGTAATTACAAGTAAATAATGCTTCACGTGCGTTTCTCTCAGCTGCACCGACAGGGAAAGGAGATCAATCGTCCACCAGAGAACTCTCCCCTCACTCACTTACCCTGAATGTATCCGCCTCAGAAGTGACTCAGGATCCATTTGTGTGCTCATTCTAGGAAGAAGGCTTGTTTTTGTCTTCAGCAGAATCTAAGTCTGTGTCTAGGTCTTTTCAGTTGAGAAATTCATTAGAAGGGTTCATTTAGCACAGAATTGGACAGACCTACACCCTCCGGTTTTTCTTACGTAGTCATTCACATGATGGTTACTTTTGTGTCAGCACTCACCACGTGAACCTGACAATACAACTGACTTTCATGTATTCATTTATTCATTTGACCTTCTGCTTTCCAGAGGGCACTGTGAAGGATACGGAGATTAATGCCATTGTACAAAGTCACATGACTCAAGCCAGTGCTCTGAAACGCAAGGTGATTTACGTGACGACTTTTGTAACGTTGTGTTTTCCGTAGATTGTGAGCACCTTATTCGAAGGATGTTGGTCCTGGACCCGTCCAAACGGCTAACCATAGCTCAGATCAAGGAGCATAAATGGATGCTTGTAGAAGTTCCTGTACAGAGACCTGTTCTCTATCCACAAGGGCAAGAAAATGAGCCATCCATTGGGGAATTTAATGAACAGGTTCTGCGATTGATGCACAGCCTTGGAATAGATCAGCAGAAAACCATTGAGGTAAAGTGATGAGAGATCTGACTGAAGATATTTTAGGATTCTTTTGTGCTCATAACTTGAGAGTTTGTGGTCACACCCACCATCCTGGTCTTTCAGCATGCCAGTCCCTTCACCTAGGCATGTCCAGCTTTCCCTGAGGATTACAATCAGGCTATTTCATATTTGCTTTTTTATTTAATATGTAAATTCCTCCCTTTGCCCCATCTGCCAGAAAATTCAAGAGGTAGTTTATATAGGTTTGAGAAAAGACAAAGATGGGAACTTAACAAATACAAAGTAGAAAATTTCTTCTAAGATGAAGAGTGGAGTTTTATCCAAGTCATAAGCTAGTCTATGTGGAGTATAAAAGTGCATACAGATAGGGAGCGAGGCTGAGGGCTGACCAGGAGGCCACAAGAGTAGGCATCAGGTGCAGGATTTAGGTTGTGAACTGGAGAAACTGAGGAGGCAGAAACAGGTGGATTCCAGATTTGAAGGTTCTCTGGGTCATAGAACCGAGAGTCATGAACCTGGGAAGTCCCTCATCGCTTTGATTTCTGCCCTTAAGCAGGTAGCAGATCCATAGAGAAACACATTTTTATTACCTGCACGACAGTAAAAAAAAACAAACAGTGCTTTTGTGGAGGAAGCACAGCAAGAAAGAACACAAAATACCTCTTGTGAATGTCAAGTGCTCCAAACCATGCTGCCATTAAGTGAAGCCAGATGGGCTTTCCCGCCTGGCTCTTCATGTGCTCAGCGATGTGTTTGTGTTCTTGTCCACGAGGTAGATCTCGAATGGCAGCTGTGAGTGCAGTCCCGTAGGCCTGAGATTTTTGCCAGGGGTGCTCTGCCCCTGAGGTGGCCTGCACAGAGCCCGTGCCAGCTGTCCGGTGGGGTGAGAAGCCAGAGGAGCGGTTCTTTCTCCATCCCGTTAGTGTCCTGGGGAAGCTGGCTGCTGAGGGGTGTGAAAAATTGGGAAGCAACTTTATTTTCAAGTTTTCAAGAGGGTGGGACTGCAAAAACAAGAGGAAAAAATTACCTAACAACAGAGACACAGTGTCTCTCAATCTACCATCCAAATGTTACTCTCCCAGCCCAAAATAATCACAAGGAATTTCCCCAAAGACTTTAATCATTCACTTCAGAGTTTGCAATAGTTTGGACTTGTGTTGAAGTTACGGAATTAGAGCCTCTGGGCTCAGGTTTATAGCCGACTTTACACCATAGTTACAACTAGGAGACGGGACCGTATGACCCCATTGCAGACTTCCTACATGATAAAGCTGTGGTATTTTTTTCTGAATGCAGAAAAATAAATGGAGCCTGTTAATGTAAAAGCGCCAGTCATTTAAAAGTATCACCCTTTATGTAATCAATACTAGAACTTGAAACTCTCTTTCATTTAAAAAGATTTTTTAATCTTTATTTTTGAGAGCGAGAGAGGGAGAGATCATGAGCAGGGGAGGGGCAGAGAGAGAGGGAGACACAGAATCTGAAGCAGGCTACAGGCTCTGAGCTGTCAGCACAGAGCCCAACACGGAGCTCGAACTCACAGACCAAAGTTCATAACCTGAGCTGCAGTCGGACACCCAACCAACTGAGCCACCCAGGTGCCCCTCATTTTAAATTCTGGAACACCTTTTATTCTGAGACACACTCTATTCATTACTTGATGTTTAAGAACACATGGCTTCTTCCCTCCTTTTTCAGAAAGATGTAGATCGTTAGATTGGTTTTCATGCTTCTCTGACTTCAGCACTTGGTTTCTCTTTCAGTCTTTACAGAACAAGAGCTATAACCACTTTGCTGCCATCTATTACTTGCTGGTGGAGCGTCTGAAATCACACAGGAGCAGCTTTCCCGTGGAGCAGAGACTCGATGCCCGCCAGCGTCGGCCCAGCACCGTGGCCGAACAAACAGTTGCCAAGGTAACACCATATTAGCCAATGGTCTCATCTTGCGGGTGCCCGTTCCCATGTTTGACACATTTTTCATCTTGTAGCACAACAAAGGGTTGGGATTTATCCTCTGCCCTGTTTTTCTGTAAAGTTTCTGCCTGTCATTTACTAGATTCTCAAATGTTTTAGCACCTTCCTGTTTCTAAGGATTAATTTTATTTCAAACAGTTTTTTTTTTAAGAGACTTCTCATTTTTTAATCATTGACTTCTGGTGAGAATTAATGTAATTGGCCTGTATACTCGATTCCATTTAACAGATTTTTATTAAAATCTGTACAAAATTCTGTTATTAGGCACAATAGGGGATAGGATGTACAAAACCCAGGCATAGCCTCACAGGCCTTAGAGCATTAAAGCAAAGTAAGACAGCATCATAAATAACCATCATTCAAAACAGAGATGAACGCAAGAGAACTGAGGACAGAGGGGAGAGCCAACACTTCTGAATGGAAAGGCTGCGTGGAAGAGACGGCACTCTGGCGGATGTGGGACCCTCAGGCATGTGGGGCTGGGGGCGGGGCAGTAGTGGGAGGCCCGGTGTGGAGGCCTCAGAAGCAGCTCGAGCACAAGTACTCAAGTGCACAAGGGCAGGGTGGGCTCCCAATAGCACCCCGGAACTGAAGCCCACCAGGGAGATGAAGAGGTTGTAGCCACGCTGTGAAGGGCTTCCAATGCCAAGGTGAAGAGTTTACCTACGATTCAGGAAACTATAAGGAACGATGGGAGACTTCAGCAGGAAAGTGATAAAATCATATCCCGGCTTTGATCTAATTAGTCGGTGACGTCGGGAAAGAAAGATTGGCCAGGGAAGGGAAGAACTTTGGAGAGAGAGCACTTAGGAGGCAAGTAGTAAACACCGCAGGCTTGGCCTACAGCGTGCTGGTTGGGGCTCTGGACGTACTCGGCAGTGGTTTGCAGAGACAGCGAAACACGGTGGTGAGAGCAGGCGCTCTGGGCAAACCTCAGGCCAGGCCACCTCCTGCTCCCTGACCTTCAGAAAGTTACGTAAGGTCTTTCTGTGCCTCAGTTCCCCAAACTATAAAATGGGGATAATATAGAATGTTCTGATGTTTAAGTTAGTTGATAGTGGTACAGCACTTAGAACGTGTTCTGTAAATGTTTATTATATAAAGTAATACTTGTTGGTGGGGAAGGGACAGCCATGACTCGGAAATGATCCCATTCTCAAGCCCGAGGCTGGAACAGTAAGGGGTGGCACAGACCCTGTCGCTTGAGAGGAAGAGGTCCGGATCCCAGGAGAGAGGCCGAGGGCTGAGGGGAGCTGGGAAATCAGCCACATAGGGGTTGAGGAGAGGAGTGGTTCGCTCAGACCATCCACTAGGGCTCCCACGGGCTTCTGTGAGTGCCTGCTTTGTTCAGAGGGCAAGTAAGAGCAGACATTCTTCGTCTGGCAGTGTAACAAAGCTTAGAAGATTTCATACAGTTTTATATTGGCTTCTACCAAACATGTGGGGGGGAAACCTAACAAAATTAAGATCTTCTTGAGCTGAGTAGGCACACGGTGTATACACTGTTATACATACTTTAATATATAAAATAACGTGAATATTGATAACTAATGTAACATATGGATTAAGTTCCAAATATTTGGGTCAGATTCTCTCGGAGCACTTGATATCCTTCAAAGTTTCAGAGTTGAATGGTACTGCTTTCAAGACAGGAGGGGGATAAAATGAAAATGGGTTCGCGGGGGGAGTAACGGGTGCAGTGGTGCCCCCGCCCCCCTGGGAAGTGCTGCCAGGCAGCAGGACCGGAAGCAGGAAAGCCCCAGGTCTCTTCGTTCTTGCTCACGTCGTACAGACCAAGGCATGGGGTTATGTAAATGATTGGCCCTGAGCACATACACATCACTGCACATGATTGCCTTTCTTATCGAAGCTTGGAGCAGATTCCTTAGGAGAGCTGAAATTACGTTTGACTTGGCTGAGAGTTCAGATCTATAACATAGCTTCTTGGGTTTGATAATTTTTTTATTACCAAACACCACATGAGTTACTTTCGTTTTAAGCATTGACCCAAGTTGTCATAGAAAGCTACTTACTGAGACTTAAAAATGTAACTAATTCAAGTAGAAGTCTTCAGTGTCCACTCAAAGCCCTGTCCCAAGTGCCTTCTGGACCCTGAGCAGCAGGCACTGGGACTGAACAAGATGCTCTCTTCCCTGAGAGATTTCACATTCTTGTGGTTTCTTGAACTTGTTAAAAAATAGATTTCCCTGGGCTCAATGTTTTAGTAGAGCCTTTTCCCTTTAATTCTTTGTTCTACTATTGTTTTAACGAAGTGGCAGATCGGAGGAGCGCCTGGGTGGCTCAGTTGGTTAAGTGGCCGACTTTGGCTCAGGTCATGATCTCACAGTTCATGGGTTTGAGCCCCACATCGGGCTCTGTGCTGAAAGCTCAGAGCCTGGAGCCTGCTTCAGATTCTGTATCTCCCTCTCTCTCTGCCCCTTAACCCCCTTCAAAATTAAATAAACATTAAAATTTTTTTAAAAATAAAGAAGTGGCAAATCACTTGTAGTTGGTGTAACAATAAGAAATTAAGCAACATGATCCCATGCAGAGATTGCATGAACCATGGAGTCACAGACCTTGGGTTCCATACCAAGTGGAGTGGCTTCAGCAAGTCAGCATCTCTGAGCTCCAGGGTCCTTAAGTATAAACCAGAAATAGCAGTACCTCCTATATAAGTTTGCTACAAAGATACAATTAGTTAACATCTACTTGTAGCTCAGTTCAACAAATTGAGTACTTCTGTGCCAGGAAACAGTCCCTTCATGTAAAGAATTTATGGTATAGTGATAAAGTACCCATTATTGTGATTAGAAAATAGCCAGCTTCCTACCTTAGGATGATTCAGAGTACTTCTGTCTGCCATATGCTCTGCAAGAAATGTTAGCGTCCAGTTAGTCCAGATACA
This sequence comes from Crocuta crocuta, assembly GCF_008692635.1. Taxonomy (NCBI): domain Eukaryota; kingdom Metazoa; phylum Chordata; class Mammalia; order Carnivora; family Hyaenidae; genus Crocuta; species Crocuta crocuta. Next base: position 1,510,236 of record NW_027531536.1, read on the forward strand.
GACACCGATTTAGAAACCATGCATGTCATGCCTTTCTCTCAGGAATCCTAACTAATAGTCCTTCACTCCAGGTTTCTGTCAACTGTGAGCAGATGAGAAAGAAACACTGATTACTGGTTAGAGGCTGCCCTCCACAACTGTAAGAAAAAGCATCTTCTAGTTGGCCAGGGCCACCATAACAAAGACCACAGGCTGAGGGGCTTAAATAGCAAAAATTTATTTTCGCCCTAGTCTGGAGGCTGGAAGTCCAAGGTCAAGGAGCCATCCGGACTGATTTCTGGTGAGAACTCTCTGCCGCTTTCTCAGTGTGTCCTCCTCACACAGCTTTTGTTCTGCATATGCAGAGAGAGAGAAAGAGAGATCCCTGGTGTCTCATCCTCATCTTAGAGGGACAGGAGTCCTTTCGGATTCAGAGCCCACCCTTATGACCTCATATAACTTTACCCCCCAAAAGGCTCTCAGTCCAAATGCAGTTGCGTTGGGGGTTAGGGCTTTAACATATGGATTCAGGGACGGGGGGAGGGCTGGGGGTTTAGAAGTGTGACAGAGCACACAATTTGTCCATAACCGGCATATTCCTATTAGAGCAGTAAAGATTTTCCCATAGGAGAAACATTTTCATTTTAACGATTCTAAAAAAGCACAAAATCAGAAGAAGAGATTCAAGACAATAAACACATACAGTCTAAAAAGTCATTTCAGTTAGTTGGACATGATCATTGTCTGTTGCCACTCTTGAAGAAACTGGTAGTGTCTGCTTCCTTGGGACATTAGTCATCCATCTATTTATTATAATGACATCTTCTTTATGACAGTGCCGAGCATACCATTTGAATATTTACACTCTACCTTGTTCCAAAAAGATTTCTTTAATTCTTTCAATGATTTCAAGAATGCTAAAAAGTAGACCACTAAAACCTACCATCCTGTGTCCTGTGAAGTGGTTGTCACACCGAAATGGGTTATTCCTCTGTCCACACCACGTCCACTGTAGGTTGCTGTAGTCCAGGTCAGACATGACAGTTGTCAAAGAGAATGTGTTACGCTTGATCTGGCACAGCATGACCCTGCCATTTAAGAAGTCACAGCTCCTAGGAGGTAGTGACTGAGAAGGAACAACGCTTCCTGCTTACTGTGTTAGTGCCTCAGTTCCGGCAGTGTCTTTAAGTAATGCTTTGCCCTGATAGCTTAGGCTACTCTCATACACCAGGAGCAACCTAATACATTTGGGAAGTAGGAATCAAAATTCAACTTTATCCTTTGTTGGGGAAAAAAAAAATGATGATAAGAGCAAGAAGACTGCATGAAATCTACTTTATTAGAAAGTTTACATTTTACATTGTGACATAGGGCCGAAAAAAATTAAAACGACTAACGTTTGAAAGGAAAAAAAAAGATTTGTTTAGCCTCAAAAGTGGCCCAGGATATAAGCACAAGGACTGATGATATTAGAAAAGCTGTTTTTGTTATCATGCTCAGGACGGTATACAATGTGGTGGGTTTTCTTCCTGTTTTTACCTACGCTTTGCTATTGCTATTTTTTTGATGTTTGTTTTTTTGAGAGACAAAGTGCAAGTGAGAGAGGGGCAGAGAGAGAGAGGGAGACACAGAATCCGAAGCAGGCTCCAGTCTCTGAGCTGTCAGCACAGAGCCCGACGTGGGGCTCGAACCCACAAGCTGTGAGATCGTGACCTGAGCTGAAGTTGGACGACTAGCCGACTGAGCCCCCCAGGCGCCCCAGCTATTGCTATCATATCTACTGATGTTAATGTTGGAATGAACCAAATATAAAACATTCTAAATATGTTCAAAGTATATTCAAATATAAGGTATATTTCTAACGCATCCCCCATCATCAAAAACCATCAACCTAAAATTTTAACGGAGAACCATTAGATAATATCTGAGAACAAAATGGTATTTATTTGCAGGCCAACTCCTATATTAAATTCTTATAACTGTTTTTACAACTTTGGAAGGAAGGAGAAAGGCAGAACTGACATTATGGACCGAAGGACACGTTACCTCTTACAGTCCTGGTGTCACTGTGAACTAGCGATTGTGCCCTTTTCTGCAGGTGAAGAAAATGGGATTCAGAGAGGTTAGGTAACCTGATTATGTTCACACAGTGAGTGAACGATGGAGCCAGGAATCAAATCCAGGCCTCTGGAGGAGAGAAGCTAAAATCATACCATATTGTTCCTTTTTAGTTGCTTGAATTTAAAACTCACCACCCTAAGTCCCTTTAAGTGTGTAAAAGAAAAAATAGGCCGTTCCTCTGCCTTTTAGACACTCGTGTGATGAGTGTTCCCTTAACTGTTTGGCAGTGTCTGTTGTATTCAAAAGGCATCAAATAAATTATTCCACTAATTTTAAAGAGATGGCAGGGTAGGATTATCCAGTAGTTTCATCTTTAAAATCAATCCGTGCCATTGTCATAAAGAAAGATTCTCTGGGGGTGCCTGGGTGGCTCAGTCGGTTCAGAGTCCAACTCGATTTCAGCTCGGGGTCATGGGATAAAGAACCCCGTGTCGGGCTCCATGCTGAGTGTGGAAACTGCCTGAGATTATCTCTCTCTCTAAAATAAAAAAAAAAAGATCCTCTGTTATACGATGGATAAGAGTTCGTAATGCTTGTTTACATAGAGTTCTTAACAGAGGAGACATGAAAATGGGCTTAAAACCATCCAGAGCTTTCTACAGTAGGTTGACTTTAGGAAAATAAGTTGCTCAGCAAGCAGCACCTCTCCTTCCCCTGGGCCAGCAGCCTGTGCTCAGGCTGCGCACCTCCTTGGAAGGAGGACAGTCCTGTCCCCTCTGAGTAGCTGCCACTTCCCTTTTCTTCCTCTGTACACATAGCCTTGTCAGGAAATGATAACCACCTCACCCCACCTGTGTGTGTGTGTGTGTGTGTGTGTGTGTGTGTGTGTGTGTGTGTGCGCGCGCGCGCGCGCACGCGTGCCTACCCCTGGGTCAGTTTTGAGCTTCTGGACACAGGCTTCTCTCTTCTGTGTAACTGGTGTGTGGTGACGTGTTCAGGATAGAGACCATATGAGTTTGCTGAGTAAGAAGCAGCGCCTTCTTAGGGTCTGTGCCGAGACCAGCTTCCTTTCATCTGTGTGACAGGCACCTCACTGAAGAACGGGGATGGAACGCGTAGAATAACTGATCCCTGAGACTGCGGCAAATCAGGATCTGTACCACGTCCCGGTCTCCTCACATTTTTTCTGGGATTCCAGCTACTTATTCTTTAATTGTACCAGGAAGAGGTATCTTATTCCAAAAATTTTGTGTATTTGTAGAGTATTAATGTTCCCAAACTGTTCTTGCCATATTTTCAGGCCCAAACTGTGGGGCTCCCGGTGACCGTGCATTCACCGAACGTGCGGCTGATGCGCTCTGCCCTCCTCCCACCAGCATCCAACATGGAGGCCTTTTCCTTCCCAGCGTCCAGCTGTCAGGCGGAGGCAGCATTCATGGAAGAAGAATGTGTCGACACACCAAAGGTACGAACGTGTTTGAAAGACTCTGAGCTCGCAGTTTGGCTGGGACTTGAGTTTGGTCCCCAAGTGTTGTACTTGGGCTCTGGTGACCTTTGTCATTTCCTCAAATCACTCAGGAGTGTCATTTCTTGCAGAAACCTGAGAAAAATATCTCGGCTGAACTTGGCTCTCGTTGTTGTCTTTTCGTAGCTGTTGCATAACTTGTCAGACCTTCTATGTACTTTCCAAATCCTTCTTTCTCTTTCCTTAGGCAGTCCCTTCCCTCTTTAGGTTTCTAGATCCCTCATAGGTGTGGTATTTTTTTTTTTTTAACAAATTGTAATTCTGAAAACAGAAATATAATTAATGTGCTGCATTGAGCTTCGTCTGTGTTATTATTACCTCTTTTCTGCTGCATGTGCTGTAGCTGCAAAATAATGGGCTGTCTTTTTTGGTCCAACATTTTTTTTGTTCTGTTTGAATACGCTTAAATGAGGTAAGTTTATCCCTTGTGTGCTGCATGAAGTTGGCTTTTAATATATAGAAGTTGACAGCTTCTTTCTTGCATTTGACGGATGCTTACTTTTTTTTAAGTTTATTTATTCTGAGAGAGAGAATCCCAAGCAGGCTTCACACGGTCAGTGCAGAGCCCCATGTGGGGCTCGAACTCACAAACCATGAGATCATGCCCTGAGCCAAAACCAACAGTCAGACGCTTAACCAACTGAGCCACCCAGATGCCCCTTATTTAACTTCTAATACGTGTTTTGTATACTGAGCATCAAGTGATATCCAGAGGATCGTATTAATGGGCAGATCTTAGAACATAGATGTTGGAGTATGTTTTAAATAGACTGTACTTTCCCAGCTGTGTGAACTTGGGCAGGGTGACTAACATCTCTGAACCTCTGTTCTCCATAAAATGAGAACCCCTACCCTTATGAGATCCTTGTGAGGATTAATTGAGATACTGTGCGTGAGATTCTATGCATACTGTAAAAACTCAATTATTATTTGTTCCCTATCTTTTTAGCCTCTTTAGGTAATAAAAAGATAACTCAGATATGAATTATGCCTCCACATTCATAGTCTAGCAGAAGAAACCTGATGCATAACTAAAGACAAGGTACCAGGTGCTGAATACATTAATAAAATGTAATCGTTCCCTTCAAGATCTAAATCAAAGTGCTGTGCAGTGGGAAAAAGTTAGGGGAGTTGCTTTTAGCAGGTTTGACCAGGACAGTCTAGGTTAACTGTGAGCAGGGAATTGAGGGGTGGGATGGAATAGGGCTGGATGGCATCTTGGTGGAGGGAAAAGTCTGAGCAAGCAAATGTCAGGAAAGCTTAGGTCCATGTAAGACCAATAGCTCAGTGTGTCTCTGAGGAAAAGCACGTATGAAGGGGAGCTGTATGAAATAAAGACCAATAACTTAGCTTTGAGTGTCAAGCCCGAGAATGTAGGCTTTTTCTCTAGGCTGAATCCATACTGTGCTTCAGAAATGAGCCTGGAACTTATCTATCTAGCCTGCATTGGATGGGGACAGGGACAGTGGAAGCTTAGAGCAGGTGTCCAGCGGGGAGATGATGAGGGCCAGGACTGTTAGTGCTCAAGAAACTGCAGAAGAGGGGATGGTATGAGTGAGATTGTGCAGCAAAAATTGATAGAGTTTCAGGGTCCAGAAAAAAGAAGTCCAAACTCCTAACAGCATTTTGAGCCCCGGTGTTTGGGAGGGTAAGTGCCACTTGCAGAAATCCGGGTCTCTGGAGGTAGAGCTGATTCAGAAGTTAGGTCATGTGTATAGCTAAACCGTAATCAAGGCAGCTGGAGGCGAGGCTGTGCGAGCAGGTGTTCACTGCTGACCGTGAGGAGTTAGAGTCGGTGTTTCTGAGGATGAGGCCACTTCCTGCGGACAGCATGTTTCCTCTGTCGGTGGTTGCCTAGGATGTCCAGTAACTTCGTCAGCTCCTATGTTCTCACCTAGAAATTTAGCCATACGTTGGGACAACGTAATTTATTTTTAAGATCTAATTCCCTTGAAAAAATTAAAATGCAGCCTGCTAAAAGCTTATCTGTGAGGGCATCAGGCCTGAAACACAGATTGGGCACTGTCTGCTGTAGTATATAGGGCAAGCTATTTTTAAAGCTTGTGATTGTTCCCGTAACTAGGAAACAGACAGGAAATGAATGATTTTGTGAAAGATAAAGACAGTAGCTAGATGGTGTATTTGCATTTGTAGGAAGAGCAGTGCTGCCCTGGCACTTAGCCAGGCCAGAGACACCCCCTGGTCTTCTCTGTGGACCGTTTCGTTTATGTCAGCAAAAACGCTTGTCCCCTGTTCCCTCCCTAGGACCTCTTTTTTGGTGACCCATCAGTGAGTGCACACAACCAAAGCTGTCAGAGCTACGGCTCCGTTGTGGTTCCTATTACTTCCTACTCATTTACTGGGACGCCCATTTTTTGTCTTCTAACAGATGCTTCAGAAATGCATGTATTGTCCATTCATTCCTACTCCCAGTTGCTGGCAGATCCCGTCCCTCACAGAGATTTCACCTGTCCCCTTGTCCCAGAAGTCCTAAAACCGTCAGGAAAGTCCCTTCGGGAGTCAGCACTGAAACATTGGTTTGGGGCTCCTGCAAAAACCACCACCTTTCTGAGACCGTCCCCCAAATCTGAGCAGTAACAGAGAGCCCCAGGTGACACATAGGTCATTGAGGGACAGGTGCACAAACCCTGTAGGTCAGTCTTTCTCTTCTGTGGGTTTCTTTGAGGATAATCCGTTTCTTTCCAGTTTTATTGAGAAATAATAGACCTGCATCGCTGTGGACGCTCAAGGTGCACAGCATGGTGGCGGGACACACACGTGTGGGTAAATGATCACCACAGTGGGGTCAGCTGACTTCCGTCTTTTCATTCAGACACACAGAAAGAAAAGAAAAAATAGAAAAATTACCCTTTTCATGAGAACTCTTGGGATTTCCTCAGTCCCTTAAAACCTGCCCGACCACCCTGCAGCGGTGTTGGCTGTGGTCCTCGCGCTGTGCGTCACACCTCTGGTACTTACTTATCTTACAGCTGCAAGTTTGTGCCTTTTGACCCCCTTCCTCCAGACCCCGTCCCCCCTCCCTGCTCCCCCTCTGGGAACCACAGGTCTTATCTCTGTCTCTGTGAGTTTGGTTTTGTTCTTTTGGCTTTTTGGTTTTTCAATTCCACATCTGAGTGAGATCATCTCGTATTGTCTTCGTCTGACTTCACCTACTGTAATGCCTGCAGGCTCCATCCGTGTGGTTGCACATGGTAGGAGCTCCTTGGTTTTTCATGACTGAATAATGTTCTAGCGTTATTATTCTTATGTGTGTATATATGACCACTTCTTCGCTCATCTGTTGATGGACACTTATGCTGTTTCCATACCCTGGCTGCTGAATGACGCTGCTGTGAACGCAGAAGTGCAAATGCCTCTCTGAGTTAGTGCTTTCATTTCCTTTCTCTGTGGGAATAATGAGTTTTACACACACACACACACACACACGTTTTAGTCCCTTTTAACATTGTAGTAGAGATTACAACAAAGGATTTCCCAGGCTCTTTCCTAGCTGAGTGGCCACGCGAGGAATATGCAAGTGTCCCAGGTCTGTTTACTCTTACCTGAGTGTAGGTCTGAAAAGGACATGCCTCTAAGGCTTTGTAAAGGGGAGACGATTACCTTTTGAGTTCTCAACTACTGATTTATAATTGAAAAAATAAAACCAGTCAAAATCATACATGGAAAATTCAGAGAGAGATAAAAAAATTATTCATAATCCTGTTATGCAAAGATAGGCGTATTCTGGCATCTTTTCTAAACGTGGATTATAGATGGGTGGGTGGGTGAGTGGAGGATGTCTTGGTAGACTTGTTAGAACAAAATTGTATTGTTATATATGATTCTGTATCTTGTTTTTAGGTAATATAACATCATGAACATTTTTCCCATATCTTGCACTCTGAAAACAGAACAGTGGCCTAATATATTGGATTAGGTATACTCTTATTTAACTTCTATTTTGGGACATCAGGTACTTACTTTTGCAACCTCAAATGTGCTTCAGGGGAGTGTCTTTGTGTCTAAATCTTTGACTGTACTTCTAATTATTTCCTTAAGATAAATTGCTAGAACTGGGGTTATCCACTTCTTTCTTCCTGGGTTATTTGTTTAATTTGTCTCAAGATATTTAATAAGATTTTAAAAGAAAATGGTGAAGTTCTGTTCTGATGCTTTTAAAAATTTTTACTGTTAAACAGTTTTTTCTTTTGGTCAGGAAATCCTATAATAGATATGATATTTTAGTTCATCCCCCCCAAGCAGCCATCTTACATGTGAGAGAAACTGAGCTTTACAGAAGTTGAACAACCTGCCAGTAAGTGACTGAGCTGAGGTTTGAGCCTGTGCCGTGCAGTATGCGCCCAGCTGGCCAGGCACTGAGGGTGCGCGTGAGATAGGACAGGCTCCAAGTCACCTGGCCAATACTGTGCACTGACTGGTCTCCTGTCGTAGTCTGCTCAGGCCATCATAACAAAATACCACAGGCCAGGGGGCTTAGACAACAGAAATGTATTTTCTCACAGCTCTGGAGGCTGGAAGTTGAAGACCAGGGTTCTGACCAATTTTATTTCCGGTCTCTTCTAGAAAGCTACCTTCTTTCTCTGTCCTCCCGTGGCTTTTCCTCTGTGCTTACGTGGGGAGAGTGTGCGCGCAAGCAAGAGCTCGCACGTGGGAGCTTTCTGGCATCTTTTCTTGTAAGGACACTAATGCCACCAGGTCAGGGCCCCACCCTTATGACTGCCCTAGAGGCTGCATCTGCAACTACCACCACCACAGTGGGGGTTAGGGCTCCCGTATGTGAATTTGGCGGGGGTGGGTGCAGTTGAGACACAGCCATTCAGCACATAACAGTCTACCAGTCATTTGTGCTAGAATCTTGTGTTTATGCTGGACTTGGGTGTTACCAGTTAATGGTAGACTTTCTGAGGGTTTGACTCCTACGTGCGTACTCCCTGTTGCAATGAGGCCTCTTACTAGACGTGATCAGTTGAGCTTTAAGGAAAGACAAAAACAGTGTATTGGAAAATGTCCATTTCACCCATGTGTTTTGAAGTCCTGTAATTTACAGTCAGCCTAGATTATTTCCTAGATTAAAGACCTTCTAATAGCTTAAGTCACCTAAGTAGATCACCCCAACATTTCATTCACAAAGTCCTAGGGCTGAATTTGTTGTATCAAGACCCCTGGTAATTGGCAGGCAAGGGTGGTGTGGTTATCACCCATTTCAGGAAATGAAGGAGCTGAAGGTGTTCACACCTGTGAATTATGTGTGAGTGCTCCCCGGCTCCTCCCCAGCAGTGCTTTCTGATTGAGCACCATCAAACAGCATCTGAAAAATCCAGACCAGACCATTATTTTCCAGGATGAAATTGAATTCAGCAAATGTTTTTAAATGAAAGACCTCATTCCGCTGTAGTCTAGGTGAGGAGATAATTTATAAGCAGACAGTTTAAGAAAAGAACATAAATTTAGGTGAACTGCAAGGCCTTTTGAGTGCTCCAAAAAAGATGACTTTTCTCTATTAAGGAAAAAGACAACCTGATTGCAAGGCTATACTGCAAGAAATGTCTGGTAAAATTTTGACAGGCTTATAGAAGTATAAAGATGCTCAGTTAGATATTTACTTAAGTCTTTATTGCTTTATTCATTTCTAAATCTTCCTCGGCTATTCTTAGAAAACTGTATTCGTAGATAGTTAAGGAACCTAGAGGTAGACGTTCCCAAAGAGCCATTCTTTCCTACAAGGAAACTTCTGTGTGTGTCAAAAAAAAAAAGGGGGGGGGGGGACACTTCCAAAGGGAAGGGCCAAGGGGAGCTTAAGAGTCACTGGGCAGATGTCAGAGTTTTTTGTTTCTGGTGCCTTGTGGGGACGGTTGGTCTTAGCATAGGAAGAATGCATTTACCACTCTTCCTTTTGTCACTTTAAAACCCTGTCACACGTTAGCCACCTTGTCCAAGTAACGGCTACAGCCCCAGAGCAGTTTTTATGGAATAACTGTCCCCTCCCCCAAGCAAACAAAGATCTGAGTCACCCACAGAGTCTCCCTCTCCAAATAAAGGGCCTTGCAGTGGCTTCAGATTGGTTGCCATAAGAGGAAAGTTTTCCCTGTGTCTGGCAATGGGGAGTCCCACGTCACCTCTCACATACATGAGCTTCTCGGCCTTCCAAAGAGAACAATAGCTCTACCCAGCGGGTTCCAGGCGCAGGCACCACGTAGAGCGCAGCGGCCTGTAACTGGCTGCTCCTGAGCAGCTATTCAGAGGGGAAAACGGATTGATTTCCACGGGGGAATAGTCACGGTAATGAAGTAAATAATTGCCTCCTCACTGGGGCTTTTACCGCCCGAGAGCTGGCAGCCACGGTCCCCTCTGTCTGCCGGTTCCACCTGCCGCGAGGTGGTTTGCTGGGCTGCCGAGGAGGGCCGAGTCCTCGTGGGCGTGGGGGCCGGGCCAAGCTCACCCCCGTGGGGTAGGAGCTCCAGCTGCTGTGTGCATTCGCTGCCCTGGTGCTCATTAACCTCTGCTGGAATTTCGGGGCTCTGACTCATTTGTTATTCTATAAGGGAAGACTTTGGCTGGTGGCCATTTCAGGTTTTTTTTTTTTTCTCGATCCTTTTTGTGGTATCAGTCTGTCTTTAAAGAATTCTTTTTTCCACTCCCCAGGCACAGAGAACCAATTAAAGACTAAATCAAATGGGCAGGTACTTAAATTATGAACATAAAAGTATGTCTAGAACCTTCCAGAATGTTTTGTGGTTGACAATTAAAAGAATGGAAGGGACTACTCTTTTTTCTTAGTGAGACATGCAGGTTTCTTGCTTTTTGTTTTTTATCTCATCCTCCCCCTCATCGTTTCCCTTATTTAAAAAAAAAAATAACTGGTAGGCCTCAAGCTAATATACCCTTATTCATCTGGAAACCACTAAAAAAATTGTTTATTGTAATACAGATGACTAACAGAAACCTGGGAGGCAGTGCCAGTTCGGGCCATAAAGGGCTTCTGTCTCTGAGCTCTGCAGCTGACGTGCCCCGGCTTCTCATGTATGTGTTGTCATGAGCAACAGATCTGTGCATTTTTAATATTTTACTCAATTTCTAGTGCCCCAGGTCTTGACATTTTTTCCTCTGTGGGTTTTCTGTTGTTTTTTGATGTCTCAGCAGAGCAGCAACTGATGGTTTCCTCTCACTGACATTTAGGTAAACGGCTGCCTGCTGGACCCTGTTCCTCCCGTCCTCGTGAGGAAGGGGTGCCAGTCGTTGCCCAGCAACATGATGGAGACATCCATCGATGAGGGGCTGGAGACGGAGGGGGAGGCCGAGGAAGACCCCAGCCAGGCCTTCGACACGTTCCAGTCCACGCGCGGCGGGCAGAGACGGCACACTCTGTCAGAAGTGACCAACCAGCTGGTCGTGGTGCCTGGCTCAGGTAGGGGACAGTAAGCACCGGCGCGCCTTCCTAGCCTGAGCCCTGCTTCAGTCTCCAGACAAGTGCAGCGACCCCGCTGCTCAGGATGCTGCCTGCGCCTCACTCACTTGGGGACCCCGCACAGCAGGCTGTAGGACTAGGCCCACTCAGCGGCCACTGAAGTTTGAAGTGTGGTATGTGCGAGCTGGTGCCCGCAGTTGCCGAGACCCGTGTGAGTGCGGTGTGGCCCCTCGAGGACCCTGGCTTTGGGGTGGCAGAGATCTCACGGGCACAAGTTTTAGGGTGTTCATGCCACCAAATTCGAAGCTGATTAAATTAACATGTAAGAAGTTTCTGGAAGAGTGTGGAGATTGGAGATGAAGAAAGCCGTAGCTGTGCAGACTCCAGCTAGTTATACTTTGTATCCCATGTTCAAAGAAGGCGCTGCTTGCTGCAGGCCATACATCTTTTTGGTTTGTTGTTGTTTTTTCTCTTAAAGGGAAAATTTTCTCCATGAGTGACAACCCGTCCCTTGACAGTGTGGACTCTGAGTATGAGATGGGGTCTGTTCAGAGGGACCTGAACTTTCTGGAAGACAACCCTTCCCTGAAGGACATCATGTTAGCCAATCAGCCGTCCCCCCGCATGACCTCTCCCTTCATCAGCCTGAGACCTGCCAACCCAGCCATGCAGGCTTTGAGCTCCCAGAAGCGAGAGGCTCACAACAGGTCACCAGTGAGCTTCAGAGAGGGCCGCAGGGCGTCGGATACCTCCCTCACCCAAGGTGACTGGGGCTCATAAAACTCTTCTGTGGCAGGACCTGAGGGGGTTTGTGGCCACGGTGTCACATGTCTGATCACTAGAAGGCTTTGCATTGTATTTAAACTGGCGTTGTTCTTTCTTTCTTTCAGGAATTGTGGCATTTAGACAGCATCTTCAGAATCTGGCCAGAACCAAAGGAATCCTCGAGTTGAACAAAGTGCAGCTGCTGTATGAGCAGCTAGGGCCAGAGGCAGACCAGGACTTGGCACCAGCGGCGCCCCAGCTCCAGGACCTTGCTGGCAGCTGCCCTCAGGTGGGTGCCCCAGGCCCTTGCCACGGGGGCTCACCTTGTCCTGAGATGTGTCATTTCATTTAGAGGCTTGATTCCAGGCCTGAAGCAGACAGGCCATTCTGAACTGTCTCAGAGCCTAAAACTTTTCCTTATTACTGCCACCTGCCACTGACAGACTAGACCCGTCCCCGCTGGCCCCCGGTGATTACTGCCCTAAGGAGGGGTCGATACTCTCAGCTGTGTTTGGTCCATATGGCAGATTTTATATGCATTGACTTCTTACAGTGTCCTTTGAACTCCTCTCCCCCTACACGCACGCGCGCGCGCACACACACAAGCTCACACGGATGTGAAGCTTATGGCCATTACTTTTTTTTTAAGTTTATTTATTTATTTTGAGAGCGAGTGTGGGCAGGGGAGGGGCTGAGAGAGAGGAGAGGGAGAGAGAATCCCAAGCCTAGTACCTACAGCCTCATGCTGTCAGCATAGAGCTCCATGCAGGGCTCGAACTCCAGATCCCTGAGATCATGACTTGAGCTGAAACCAAGAATCTGATGCTTAACTGAACCACTCAGGCACTCTTACCATTACTTTTGATACCACTTTATTCAATATTTTAAGTGGATTATTTGCTAAAAATACCAAAAAATACTGCTGTTTACCCAATAAATTTTACTTTGAGCTTATTTTCAGTGCATCAAGGATATTACAGCATTTGATGGCCACAAGAATGTAATGGCCTCCTGGTGATATCAAGCGCCTTTGCCGCGGCACTGACGAGGCCATCGTTTACTGCAGATGATACATGTACACCTTTTTTTTGCCAAGAGATTAACCCTCAGCCTTCTAGTTATGTAAAAAGCTTTAAGTATTAAGTCTTACAGAGTTGGAGTTCCGCTTGGACATTTGCCAAGGTGCTTAAACACAGAACTGAAACTTTCTCCCACATGGAGAATTGAAAAGGTTTCCGTCCCCCTTGCTCCTCAGGAGGAAGTTTCTCCTGACAATGGTCTCCGCTGTCCCCAGCAGCAGAAAACGGTCTCCGCTGTCCCCAGCAGTGTGCGTCCTCAGCTGTCCCCGCGGCAGAGCCTGGAAGCCCAGTACCTACACAGACTGCAGGTGGGACGTTACCCTCGTTACCACCTCGCCATGCTCGTCCAGAATCTGTGTTCCGGCACAGCAGAAACCTGTTTCGCTTGGTGACTTTATGGGAGATGCTGTATTCTCTATAGGCTGGTAGATGGACTCTGGATTTGTAGTTTCTAGAAACCCGTTCAGACGTAGCCTCATGCTTGTACTGGCAGCAGGAAAGGATCGTGCTGCCGGTAGGGGTGCGAAGCCGGGTTTCTTTGCTCCTGGTGTTCTGGATCACAGTGAATAAATAAAACGAAAATCTCAAGCAAAAAAATGTTAATATCAGCTCTCTGCATGAATGCCTGAAAATCTCTAAAATTGGTACACAGAGATCCCAGGCACTATGGCCTTGGCTGTCAACCTTTAACTCCACTTTCTCATTATTTTAAATTTCCACGAGCCTTAGGATTCTAGAGGACTCTTAGAAAAGGAAAAGCGAGGTCGGTCGGTGGAGCAGAGACACGCAGGCCTGCTGGTCCAGGGCCGGTGGGCCGCACGGCTCCCCCGGGGCCTCAGGGAAGGAGGGTTCGTGCCCTTACCCTGCGCAGACTCTGGGGGGCACAGCTGGCTTCGTCCTCTGGGCAAACGTCCGCTGTGCTCCCTGCAGCCTGGACGTCGTCACAGTGTCCTGCTCCTAATTCTTTTCCTGCTCTTCCAGAAGCCCAGCCTTCTGTCCAAAGCCCAGAACACCTGTCAGCTTTATTGTAAAGAAGCCCCGCGGAGCCTGGAACAGCAGCTGCAGGAACACAGGTGAGAGAGTGAGGTCACTGGGGGTGGTGTCGCCACTGCCCCCCCAGCCATGTGTTGTACCCCTCCCCCCCTCGTCAGCATTTGCCTCTGCTAAGTAGGAGACAGGTTTCAAGATGTGATCACTTTTTTTTTTAATTTTTTTTAAATGTTTACTTGTTTTTTGAGAGAGAGACAGAGCATGAACAGGGAAGGGGCAGAAAGAGAAGGAGACACAGAATATGAAGCAGGTTCCAGGCTCTAAGCTCCAAGCTGTCAGCACAGGGCCTGATGCGGGGCTCGAACTCATGAACTGTGAGGTCATGACATGAGCTGAAGTCTGACGCTGAACCCACTGAGCCACCTGCTCCCGCCTCCGGCATCCTGGCAGCGGGGACAGCTGGCTGAAGCCTGCTGCTTCCTTTCCCTTTCTGGTTAGGAATAGACCTAAGCTTTCAGAATCTGTGACCTAAAGCAGTTTGAGTGGGTTGTACTCCATCGGCCTGGGTGCTACTCCATGTCCTCACTCCTGACCAGGAGCCCCCGTAATCAGTCAACCTCCAGCCGCCCCCAGAGGCCAGGGGTTCCCCCCCCCNTCTGGCTTCACAGGGAGTAAAGCTCAGTCTCAGAGAAGAAGAGAGCATGCACTTCAGCACCGAGGGGTCAGAATCTGGGGGCAGAAAATACGAGGTAGAAGAACCCAGACAGTGGGTTCCTACGGGGGTTTCTCCTGCCGCAGACAAGAGAAGCGGGAGGCACGGAAGCGAATGACCCATCCCGGGTTTACGGTAAAGTTGCCATCCCCGAGGAAGGCTTAAACTTCTGTCTTTTGCTGTTGCCCCTTTAGACTCCACCAGAAGCGACTCTTCCTGCAGAAGCAGTCGCAGCTGCAGGCCTACTTCAATCACNGACTGTCCCCGGGGGGGCTCAGGACTGCAGGAGGCCGCCTCCAGCTACGACCCCCTGGCCCTCGCCGAGTTCCCCGGACTCTTCGATTGTGAGATGCTGGAGGCTGTGGACCCACAGCACGGCGGCTTCGTCCTGGTAAATTAGCGCCGGCGCAGGATGGGAGGCCGGTCGGCGCGGGAAGAATGTGGATTTCTATCTTTATTCCAGCCTTCTAAGTGTCCAGCTTTCTTTCCTGCCCCCTCCCAAATGGAGACAAATCCCGTCGCCCAACTGGAATGAGAGGGCCCCCCGGCGCTTCCTCCCGGCGGCGCCCCCACCTGCTGCGGGGGGAGGGGGTTCCTGGAACACCGCGGAGCCCAAGCCCGTGCCCTTCCCTTCGGTCGAGTGGAGCAGCGCTGCTGGGACGCACCGACGGCCGTTTTCGTGGGAGGACACGCAGAGCTAGGTTTTGTGTGGAGCCACACGAGTTGGTTATTGGGGGAAACCCTCGGGGACAGCTGTGTGCCGTCAGAGATGGGCAGAACAAAACAAACGCAAAATGCAATATAGTTTTCACTGAAGCCGGGCAACAGCCTGTTGAGTTCAGGCAAGTGAAGAGTATGTAGTGGGATTTGATGCAGAGGAAGGAAAGCTGCGCTTGGCCACTGAATCCTAAGTTTGAAGCTGCTGATGCAGGTTGTCTCCAAGACCACTGCAAAGCAGCGGGACCAGAGCTTTGTCTCCGGGGCCGCTGCGTGACAGCCGGGACTGAGCCCTGAGACTGGCAGTCGTCTCCACCCGGAGCTCCTACGCGGTTACCTGTAGAACCACACAACCCGCCTGCAGTGGAGCTTGGGGACCGCCGGCCCCGGGCCAGGAGAGGCCGGGCTCTTCCGCAGTCTCCTGTGCAGACTGCTGCGGGGCGGCCCGGCTTCAGCCGGCCTAGCGGCTCCTTTAAAATGTAACTACTTTGACTTTACGCTCTATGTTGCTAGTAGTTTATGGAGCTTTGTATATTTGGACAGTTTCATATAGGGCTTAGGAATTTTAAGGACAAGAAAAATGAACTTTGACCTCCCGTGTGAAGTGGTAGTGCTGTGCCTTTTTCCCCAGACCATGCTTTAATTATTTCTTTTCTGTAGAAACCTACAGTTTTTCATTTATGTCAATGCTAAATCCAAAGTCCCTTCGGAGTTTGTTTTCCACCATGTGGGAATCGCGTCCTTAATTTCCTTAAAAGTTTTAACTCGTAATGAAATGTTCAAGTATTACAGCAATATTCAGAACCACAGCTGTGTGAACCATCCAGCAGACCACCTGCCAGACACGTTCGAGGACTAGTGACACGTACCCTTCCCCCTTACACCTCACTCAGCAGAGTAAGGAAACGCTAGATGCACCAGCTAGTCATCGTATCCCTGGAAGGAACAGGTAGCCACCCGGCGGTACAATCCCAGTGTTCCTGACAGATGGGCGTTTGTCCTGTAGGACAGACGGCCTGCATTCGCCGCAGTGGACCGCGCTGAGCACAAAGCAGAGAGACACTACACTGATGCTGCGTCTAGAAACACCTCTAAGTTGCCTTTCCTCGTTGTAGTCCGTCGGGGCGGGTACGGAGACGCTCTGCGGGAGTGAGGGTCTGGGGTAGCAAGAGAGGGTGCTGGGCAGGACTGTTGTTTTTGTGACTTAACAACTTGGGAGAATACAGGGGGGATGAATTCTGCTCCTCCTGTGGATGATTTACTCCTCCTTGTGCTTAAGATTCACGGTTTCGGGAGATAGAGAACATGATTTCATTGAAGCTAAGCTTTCGTTACAATCTCCAACCTGTTTTCAGTCTCTGCAAAATAAGCCAGTTATGAAACAGGGTTTGATTTGTTTAAATGATATTTTTCCAAAATTTTCAGAAGCACTGTAATATTTGTGAAATGAAAAGGCCTTCCAGCCTGAGACTGGGGTCTGCAAGGGCAGCACTTACAGGTGGACACAGAGGCCGCAGGGCTGGGGAACCTTGGAGCCGTGGCCGACCAGGAGGCGGGGGGGGGGGNCAGCAGCCGCCGCCGCCGGAAGGCGCTCCCCGGTGAAGAGCGTGACCTGGCCCTGCTGGACCCGTGTCGTAAGCTCCTATTTGCTTTTGTCAAGCAGAAATGAATCCATTCCAGAACGATCATCCTGACTGAAATGTAAGCTGGTGAGCGACTGGTGTTGGTCAGTTGAGTGTTTTCCCAGCCCCACGTGATCTGTCCCCTAACTAGTGACCTCTGACCTCTGTACACTTCCAAGCAGTTTTCACACACACTAAAATGACACTAAGAAGGCTTCATACCGCTATTCTTATGAGGCTACTTGGAAATAATGACTTTCTTTCCGGTCTGTTTCACAGTAGCAGTGTGTACACTACTGTATATTAATCGTTAGCTTTACTGTCTTGTAAACCAGACTTCTCTGAAGAGACTTTGGCAACATGGACGTGAGGTAAAATTTTCATTCGGCAAAAAGTGCAATACGTGTGGTACTTTATTCTCTATGTTCTTTTTTAATCCAGGGGTATTAGTGTCTGCTTTGGGAGAAGTGCGCCAGGCCTGCAATTTCCAGCTGGGCAGGGGTGCCTCTGGGATTTACACGCACCTGGTACGCTGGTCCCTGTAAGGCAAGTACAGCGTGTGACCGCAGCAGCAGGGCTACATGCCCGTTAGGGTCCCTGGGGCGCTGCCCTGCCCGGCGGCGCCCCTTTTCCCCTCTTCTCTGTCTGGAGCCCACAGAGGAAGACCCTGTATCACACTCTGCCCCCTCCTCGGAAAGAGAACGGCAGACTCCCTCTGTGCCCCAGAAATGGAGCCCTGCTCGGCTGCTTCCTGAGTCCGGCGCGAACGGGCCGCTCCCCACCCCCTGCCCCCCTCTCCGGCTCCGTCCCCACCCTGTCCTCNAAGCAGAAACCGCGGGGACAGGGCGGGCAGCTCAGGGCTCCGGCCACATCAAATGAGTGGCTTCCGGCACGGGGCCCTCCCGAGCTCCAGCCCGTGGTTCTTAAGTACTGGGTTCCCCGCGCCAGACAGGACTGTCGGCTCACAGTTAAGAGTTTCTGTCCACCGTTAACACCTAGGCCCCCTTTTGGTTTAAAAGACATCCTACTCCAGATCTCTCACATTCCTCCTCTAGAGACCGGTGTGGCCTCAGCCCTGTGCGGGGGCGCTTACCTTGGCTGCGGCTGTACCCCCAAACCGGGCCGCCTCTACTGCCTCCTGGGAAGCCGCCCAAGCCGCTCGCTCTCTGTGTGCCTAGACATCAAAGGTAAAAACTGGAGAACAGGTAGTAAGTTGGAGTCATTATAGAGGCAGGGATCTTTGATCACTGTGTTGCTTCTGGAAATTTTTACAGACTTCTGTCTTCAGAGGGAGGGGTGGAAGACAACGGCAGTATCAGCTGCCTGTTTCTAAACCAGACAAAACCCTTTTTCACGTACGAGCTCTCTGCCAGGCTCTCTGCTGTNTGCCACACACAGCCCTCCGCTCACACCCCCACCCCTTCCTCTGCTCGCATGCCTGAGAGTGTTTGTACATTAATCCACACACGTTTCACCAGACTGCTCTTCCCTTCCGCACGACCAGTCAGTCAAGCTAGCTGGCCACCCGGCTGAGGACACGAAGGCTCTAGAAAGTTTAGGGGGCCTGACTGATCGGGAGGGGCCAGGACAAGCTGTGGGGTGTTCCAGCCCCTCCCTCACCCTCTTTCCCCCCTTCGGGAGCATTGTGAGGCCCCGTCTTAGCGGAGCACCGGCTGAGGGGGGACTCCGACTCGCAACCCGATTTTCCCCTTGGCAGCTGCCTGGCTTGGGGGGCGCCTCCCAGAGCCTTGCACGGAGCCCACAGCCGGCTGCCAGCCAGCATGGTTGGTCTCTCCTGGTTGCACAACTGTCCCTTCCTGGAGGAGTAGCCCTGACGGGCGGCGCCTCCGCTCCTGCGGCGCTGCGCTGGGGGCTCAGCTCCAGGAAGGGAGGCCCTTGGGGACGAATCTGAAAAGCCTCCCCTGAGGAGGGGCGTTAGTTCTTTACGTTAAGGTCTATTAGACACAAGGGCTGATTAGACACTTTTACGGGTTAAAAAAGCTAACCTACTCTGCTTGACTACTCTGTCTCGTCCGAGGCGGAGTGGGGGGTAGAGGGGAGCTGTAACCAGGGAAGTCCAAACTAGCACCCTGCAAACGCACCGCCCCGGACGGTGGGAGCCGGCCACTGGCTGGTGACAGAAATCTGCCTGGGCCGGGGTCTCGGACGGGAAAAGCAGCGTCAAGAAAAGGTTTGCTTCTCTGTGGGGACTGCAATTTAATAAAAGCGATTGAGATATTTGCACTTTGTGGAAAGGGCAAGATTATTTGCTTATTTCTGGAAGGAAGAGGGTGGTCTTTGGTTTGTGAAAGTTACTTTTGATAAAAATCAAACTGTAGTTATTTTTTCTGTGTGTTATTTTCAATTACTAAGAAAAAATGGTGAGTTCAATAGTTTTGGTATTTTGAGTGCAAATCATAATAGCTCCAATGTGAAAAAAAATCAAAATGTAACCTTCAATGTTAGAAAATTGCCGAAAATGCAGTTTAATAAATGATCTTTGTTATCAAATAGTAATTTAAAGGGGGTAATTTTCTGCAAAGAAAATGTACTGTTTTTATGTTTCCAACATAAAATTGAATTAAAATAAAAACAACTGGTTTTCTAAGAGCCTGGGTGATCTGAATGTCAGGCAGATGAGATGGGGCCTTTATCTCATCGGGCCTTGGGCAGAATTTATTTAAAGTATGGAAGGTGGCAGTGTTCCCTGAGCTCTGGTGCCCATTTCAGGCTCCAGGAAGGGACAGCGGATAATATGTTCTCACTGACGTCAGCAGCGTAAATAATACCTTGCTTGTGGCCGCCACTGCCGGACGCTGCCCTGCCGGGCACAGGCTGACGCGGCCCGCACTACCTGCTGCTCCCGGAGCCCACGCGCCAGAGGCCGGCAGAGGTGGCAGGCGCATCCGGCTCCGCAAGTTCAAGCCCCAGAGCAAGGGGTGGCCCGCCGGGGGGCGGGGACAGCAAGGCCCTGCAGCGTATTCACAGCCGCGGGTCCCTCGCCCCCCCCCCCCCCCCCCCCGCCGGCCGNGCAGCGCATCGGGCCCGCCCGGAGAGAATCGGAAGCGCGAAAGCCTGCTTTCTGGCAGCAAGTTCAACGGGGGTTTGGTTTCACTCAAACCATCGCAGCTGAGCCCAGGCTGTGCCCCGAACTCCCCCAGGGGACCGCCCCGGCTGGGGGGGTGGCTCCGCGCAGCCAGAGAGCCCCGCCCCCCGCGCTGGGGGCTCAGTCCTGCCCCTGGAAGGCTGTTCCCCCTGTTGGGCAACCCGGGAACTGAGTGACCCTGAGTTTCAATTGCCTTTTTTTTTTTTTAAGGAAAACAATTTCAGCAGTGTTTTGCAAACTTATCCCTTTTCCCACCGAATTTTGCCAAAAACCGCCTCGGAGCACAGGCCAACGTGACAGACCTGCCAGCAGAGTGGCCGAAACCAGGCAGCCAGGCCCCTGACTGACAGACGTTCCCTCTGTGGCCTTTGTGAGCCACAGTCTTGGCCCAGGTGGAGGAGGGCGGAGCCCCAGACCCCGGTCTCCGCCGGGCCCAGGGGGGCNNNTGCGGACTCCGTCTCTCCTCCTCGCTCCTCCAAGAGGAGGGGGCGAGAAAGGGGCCTGAGACGCGCGAAGGGGGCTGGGCGGCCGGCGCTGCCGCCCAGGCCTGAGCCCGTTGCTGTGCCAGCGCCGCGGTGCAGCTGGGCACGGACCCTGCTGAGCGGACGGAAAAGCCCCCAAGGCCCTTCCTGGAAGCCTCGGCCGCCGCCTCAGCCTGAGACCCACAGGAGCTGCCCCGCAGTCCCCAGAGAAGCCCACATGGTGGGCAGGGTCGCTGTGCCAGCAGACAGGGCCCGGCCGGGACAGGAGGGCCTCGCCTGCCCCCGCCCACCCGCTGGGGCCCCCACTGCCCGCCAAGAAGGCCCTCCAGACAGCGCGGCGCCCCCCGGGGACAGCGGCCGGTGCCAGGTCGGCGTGGGAGGCGCCACTGCCAGCCGCACCAGGGCCCTGAGCGCAGCACAGCAAAGGCTCGTTGTGCCCAGTGCGAGCGGGGAACACACGCCAGCTGATTTAACTCCTGGCTTTGCTGTGAGGGTCCAGGGCAGCCTGGCCTCGCCCTGCCCTCCAAGCAGAAAGCCCCTCGACGGCTCGTCCTCTACGCGCCCCGCTCTCGCTGAACTGCTGACCCCCCAAAACCAGGCTCCGCCATGGCCATGGGACACCTGGGAGATGGCGGCACCGGCTGGGGATGGCCGCCCTGTTCTGAGCACCTACTCCAGGTGGTGAGCCGAGAACTCTCGCCTGGATTCTTCCATTCGCGGTCAGGAGTTCTGGGCAGCACCAGCCGCAGGTGCCGCAACCGGAACAGCATCCGCAGGAATCCACATCCCACCCAGGAGGGGGCTTCTGTCCTCCACCGGCGACTTTCAGGCCCACCCCTGGGCAGAGGGGCAGAGGCCCCCAGGCTCCCGCGGTGGGGATGGTGGCGGGTGGGGGCCAGAGCCTGAGGGCACTGCTGCCCCCCCCTCCTCTGGCTGCGTCCTCCTCACTCAGGCCTCCGGTAGCCTCTCGGGGCCTCTTCTATCCAGGCACCCAGAGCCGAGCCCCTGCGATGGCCGGGGGGGCGGGGGGGTCGGGGACAGGCACCAGGCCAGCCCCAGGAGCCCAGCGGCCCCACCTCGGGCTGGCGGGAGCTACCCGGTTCGAGCACGAAGGACAGACAGAGGCCAGAGGCCAGAAGTCCTCGGGGCCCAGAGAGAATCAGGAAAGCCGGGAAAACCACAAGAGGCAAGCAGGGCGGAAGGGGGAAGGGGTGCTGGACGCAGGGGAGCAGAGGGAGAGGCGGCTTTGGCCCGTCAGCGCCCGCAACCACTATTTACGGACGCCTCCCGGGGCTGGAGTCTCCAGACCGGGCTGCGTGGAGGCCGAGTGTCCCTCACAGCTGCTCCTTCCTGCAATAACACGACTGACATCACTGTTGTCAGGGAAATGGTGTTTTGATTAAAATCATGTGACAGTTACTCTGTGATTCAATAAACAAATCCTCTGTTAACCCTTGCCTGACGGAGGGCATCCCTGTCACCGCAGGGCAAAGGCAGAGCGGCCAGAAGGGCGGCCCCGCCTGACGGGAGGGGGACAGCCCATCCACCACCGCCGCCACCAGGCGGCTGAGGCGCCGGGGGCCGGCGGGGAGCTCGAGGCAGCCACGCGGCTCCCGGGCAGGTCCCGCGTGGGGGACATGTGTGACGTCCGGGGCAGACGCGGCTCAGCAGACGCGGGGCCGAGCGGGCACCCTGCGGCCAAAGGAACCGGCTCCGGCCTCGGGCTCCCGTCCGCTGGCCCAGGAGGCAGGGGCGGCACGGACGGCGAGGGAAGGGTTAAGAACGGTTTCTGGCTCGCCCTGGATGACTTCCTGGATCACTCACTTGGCCGCCGGCCCCTGACACGCGGGGCTCTGCCTGGCAACGCTCAGTTCCTTCCATCTCACCCTCGGGGCATTTTCCTTCAGAGAGTCTGAGGCAGGGGCGGCGGGGGATTTTTCTGGGTTACATGATCCGCAGCCTCAGCGGCCTCCGCTGCCGGGAGACCCCCACGGAGACAGGAACGGGACCGGGGGGAGGCTCACAACCCCCTGAAAAATGGAGCGAACGGCACCTCCCGTCCGGGGCCGTGAAGACCGAGGCAGCGTCCGCACGGCGGGCAGGGCCCGGAGCTCCAGGGACGGCAGCGCGCGCGGCCAGCACGGGGCTGAGCGGGTCTGCCACGGGAGGCGCGGTCACCCAGCACGACCCGCGGTGCCGCCGCCACAGGGACAGCTGGGGGGGTAGGCGGGGGAGACCACCCGAACAGGCCCGCCCGGCAGCTCTGGCCCCGGGATAACAGCGCAGGCCCACAGGAAGGCGAGAACATTCCGGGGTGAAGGACCGCAGTTGGGGGCCTGAACAACAGGAGAAAGTTCTCATGGCCTCAGTCTACTCGGAACGAGGGCGAAGCCAGGGAGACTTAGAAGACGGGCTTTCGGCGCCACAATGTCCCCTGGGCGAGCCCAGCACCACAGGCCCGAGTCGCCGATGTCTGCCCAACCGACGCCACGCAGCCCCAGGCGGGCGAGGCCTCCGCCCCAAAGCGCGGGGTGTGCGCCGCGCGGGCCACTCACGCAGGGTCTCCCCTCAACCCGGCGAGCGTAGCCCCGTCCTCGGCATTCTGACACACGTTCCCTCCAGCTGCCCCGGTTGTACAAAATACGTGCTCCTCGCCTGCTGGTGTCCGTAAGACTTCGGTCACCAGGAGTCTCTCTGTAGTTACGTTGGGGGGGGGTCCAAAGTTTTATGTGCGTTTTCAACTGCGTGGGGAAGGGGGGTCAGGTCAGTGCCCTGACCGCTGTGTTGAAGTTCAAGGTCAACTGGATCTGTAAGCCAAACACCACCCTCCTAACAAGCAGCCCCAGGGCGGTGGCCGCCACCAGCTCCAATGAATGAGCACTTACTTTCCGGTGGAAAACCTCCGCACACCCTCCCCAGACGGGCATCACGTGCGGCCTGGGGCCCCTACACAGTCAAAGGGACAGAACCTGTGCTGTCCCTGAATGGAGACAACTGCCAGAGAGAAGCCACAGCAAGTGCGGACGGTCCACAGTCTCGGAGGTGAGCGGGCGGGAGCACCCCATCTCCAGGGCGACCCCGCCAACCAGCCGGCCTGCGCGAGCCTCGCTGCCTCTGCCGGGGAGGACAGCCCGGAGCCCCCCCCCGGCCGCAGGAGCCACAGCTCCGGGAAGCCCACCCCGGCCCTCCTAACGCAGGACGCGGAGGAGGGCGACAGGCTTCACCCACACACTCCCGTCGGCTGACCCCTCTGGCTCGTGGGGAGACGATCCAAGGCAGCTCTGCGTCGCCTGCTGCAGCACCAGGCCGGGGCCACCCGCCCGCGCGCCTGCAGCCCGGGCGCCGCGCACGTACCTTCCCCGGGTCCTCTCGGGCTCTCAGCAAGTGGATCTTGTCAGCCCCAGGAGCGCCGGGCTCCTCGCCGTCCTTCGCAGGGAAACCCGGCTTCCTCAGCCTCTGCGCCACTGCTAGGGACACAGACGGCAGTCCTGTAAGCGGNAGACAGTACCCGTCCCTCAAGGGCCACGCAGAGTGCCACCACACGGGGCCTTAGGGTGTCCCCCCCCATCTTGGCCACCGCCTGCAGAGCCACGGCCGCACGGCAAAGACCTGGCTCCTCTCAGAACTGGTAACATCAGTTTCAGAGAACTGGAGAAAGGACTTGGCTTTGCTACCCAGTGAGTAATTAAACTTCATTCTCCAGAAGATTCCCATCCCAACTGAACATTATGTAATTTCCTGGACACCGGAGGCTCTCGGAGGCGAGCAGGCAATGGTGGAACCACCATAGGCACCAAAAGGCCTGGAGACGCACGAGCGACGGAGAGAGGGGCGAGGCCCTAGTCGGCGGAGGCGTCCGCGAGTCCCAGGGCGACGGTCCCCTACGCGCGCACCACGCCCACTCATCCTTAAACTGAGAACACGGTTCCCGCGCTCTGGTCTCTAGGCAGAGGCGGTGGAGTTTCAAGAGCAGAGCATCACACGACTCTCAGCCGAAGGTGAGAAGAAGGGCCCCGCGCCCAGCGAGTTTGGCGGCCCTGCGCCCCCCCCACCCCGTCCCTGTGGGGCCACCAGCACGCGAGTGCCAGGAAAGCACCGACTTTCCACCCCGCGGCCCGGCGGTGACGGGTGACACCGCACCGAGGCGCACCGCTCTCGCTCCCCTCTGCGTCAGGAATGACATATCCAACTCCCCCGAAGGTCTGTGCGAGTGTCCTGGGGCCCGATCGTGTTGCCGTCTGTGCTGATCGGGACAAGCCGTCCGGCCAAGACCCCCAGCGCCTCACAGCCCAGGGCCGAGCCACGGCACCTCCACGAGCCGAGGGCCGTGACTGCAACAAGCCCTTGTCGAAACCACACACGGCACGGTCTGTCCTTCCGAAACGGGACGCGGCTTCAGGCTGCTGTCCTCGCGGCAGCACGGACCGACGGGATCTGGTCCCTTGAACCTGCGCGGGGAGGCGCACAGAGGTGGGGAGAGACATGCGGGCGCGTCCCAGGGTGGAGGGGGCAGTTTGGCTGGCATTAGCCTCTGCTCCACTCTGTCTCTGCTCCACTTTCATCATTAACGGAACAGACGCGAACGGTGTAGGATGAAGGACACGTGGGGCAATCGTGCAAACCCCAGCGGGGCCGCTGACGAAGCAGGGGCCTGGGGAAGGTGGCCCAACCCTGTGTAAGAGTTGTACGATCCTTCCCGTGCCAGCGGGGGAATGAGACGCAGTCCGTCTGGTACCTTCGAGGACACGTTCCTCACACACAACACATCAGAGGACAGATTTTAGAAATTCAATGAACATGTTTTTATTGAGCACCTACTATGTACGCCAGACACTGACCTAGGTGCCGGCGATACAGCAGAAGACAAAAAAACAGACAAAATTCTCTGCCCTTCCAGAGCTTCTGGAGCTGACATTCTAATGAAATCAAGATAGGAAAAGTAATCAACGGACATTATGACCAGTTATGAGCCAGAGAACAGCTTCCCTGAGTAACAGAAGGGATTCTCTATTGCTTAAATCAGAAAGTCAATCAAGTCCCTAAGGGTCACCCAAAATGACAGAGCTCTGCCTAGCTCCCAGACCCATGCTTGAGAAAGCAAGGGCTCCTGTCTCCTTTAGACCAGTCTTGGAGAGAGAGGCCAAAGTTCAGGGCCCCTAAGAGTACACCCCACATCTAAAAGGCATTTAAAAGTCTGTCCCCAAACCAACGGCATTCCCAACCAAAGCGCGAAGCAATAGCTGTGGAGTCTGTTTCAAGCATGAAACAGCCTCTCAAATATGCAACTCACCGAAGCGGAACACAGCCCGGAGAGAATAACAAACAAAAAACTATGAAACTAAAATTAAATGTTTACAGCATCAACATTAAGACGTTAAAATGAGCATGCAGGAACATTTTTTTGCCCAGGAATAGATCTGATCCTTGCCCAAAAGGTAACAAAATAGAAACGTCCCAGAAGGTAGGCTGGCAGTTGCGAACGCAGGCAGTAACGTCTGAGTCAGGTTCTGTGTCTCTAGGATATGACAAACCCGGAAGCATTTGGTCCAACGTAACGGTCTCGCGTGCAGAGCTTTACAGTGAGTCTTCGCCCTCACAGAGCAGAACAGGGCTCGCTGGGTTTACAAGAGCTTGTGAGTGAAAGAAAACAATTCAACAACCAAAATGGAAACAAGCAAACCACACGGCAACGTCCAAGAAGCAAAACACAAGCTACAGTGAAGCTTCATTAATTAACTAAAATTCATCGGAACAATGCGAGTGTGAGTAGATGAAAAATATACATAAATCCAAAAGAAAAAGTAGTTATATTCTCCGTGAAAAACATACTTAAAGTATTTCAGGGATCAAGAGTAAAACGAATACATCTAAAAGAAAGGGGTAGCTTCTAACAATCCCCATGGAAGGTATTTTAGTAAAACTAAAAAGAGTGACCAGTAATTGGCATATCAACTGCTAAAGGGTGCTTTTTAAAATGATTCAAGTAGTTCAGATACAACGGGCTTCCTTATAGACTATTAATTTCCTCCAGCAAATCCTTTGGCTTAGCTCATCATCTTAAATTCCAGGAGAAATTAATGAGGTTTTACCATAAAGCAGAAAAACAAACATTGCAAACGCTAAGTCTCCAGCATCGCCCGCACCAAGACGCCAGTAAGGAAGCTTCGGTCTGGAGCCCCAGCGGCACGAGGCAGCAAGGGCCAGATGTCAGCAGCTGGAGGCGGAGCCAGGCAGGGGGCAGGAAACCCTTCCAGAAGCCCACCAGTGGTTGCCCTACTCAGCAGACACATGAAACAGCAATCTTAAAATGAAGCAGTACAACTACTGCTTATTAAGAGGCACTAAGTTTTAAGTCTCCCCCTGGGGAGACCAGGAGAGGAGGTGGGGGGAGGGAAGGAGGGAGGAGGCCACGTCTGAAGGCAGTCCCGGTGCTGAGCCACTGAAATTCAGTGAGGTCCCAACACCGCACGTCAGCAGCGAGACACACCTGTATTTCAGGCTTCCAAAGGACATGATTACAGCCAAAAGCAAGCACATAAAACCCAAAACAACCAACACGTGAACCCCGAGCTGCCATACTCCCGATTCACGTGAGCCACTAATGCCGATCGCCAGTGGCCAGGAAAATGTGGCGCCCACTACACGACCTCTCGGCGCAGCTCCCAAAGAGAGTGTTCATACAAGAAGTTATCCCACATCATGTGTATCTAATGTGGAATCGTGGAGAGACACACAGACAGATAACATGTAAACACCAAGAACACCGCTCCCCTCCCTGTCTGGGTCCAAACCCATCCAGGCTTGGTGGGAGACGGTAAGGGGCCAGCGCCTGACTAAACATAAACAGCGAGGAGGCGTGAGCCCCGATGGTGCCGGATAATCATTAGGAGACAATCAACATATGACCGACCAAGTGTCAGGAACTGGTCACAAACAAGAATTAAATAAATTATCCCAAAACTGAAGACAAGTGAAAAACAATCCCGTTTCGTCTTTAGAAAGAATCAAGTCACTGAAATCCGATCTCTTGTAAGTTGCTGCCATTTGCTTGGATGAGGTCTTGAAGGTTTTCCACGCTCTCTCCACCCAGCATAAGAGCACAGTGACTAGAAATCTGTGGTAAGGATTTAGTAAAGTCTTGTCCCTCCTGTTCCTCATTATGCCAATGCAAGCACTGGAAAATTCCAAACAAAATCAAGTTAGTGGCACAGAAAGTTCACGAAGTACCTACGTGAATATTCACTACGACAACAGCGACCCAAAAGCATGAGACGGTGAATCTCTCCCCGTGGCCAGTTTCTTTACTCTGCCAGGCTCACCAAGTTCAACTTTAAAAACTGATTAAAATCCGAAAGACAGACTGTTCTGACCAGTGAGAATCCTAGTCCTACCCAGCCAGACCCCTGGGACTAAGAGAATGGCTCGCTCATCGGGGGGCCAAGAAGGTCCCACCCACAGAGGGGCACCCCCATATACACGACCCCCTGCCTCACTCACGCCGCCCCCAACGCCGAAGCCCGAGCTGCAGGACAGGAAACAGCAAGACCCACCACTTATGGCTTCCTGTGCGAAGTACTTGACGTCCATGTCTTCATCCTGGCCTAACTTCTGTAGTACTGGCTTCACTTCCTCCCGCAAAGCACTGAAATCCAACAGGATTGTCTGTGAAAGGCCGTCCTCCGAGCCAGATAAATGCTCTCGGATATACATGTTCTATGACAATTTGTCAAGTTTAAAATTTTTTAAAAATTAATTTTTTAGGTAATTTCTAGGTCCTAGGTCCTAGGTACTAATTTCTAAAATCCCCAATAGCTTCAGACAGTGATGGGCACCTATACAGAGCTTCAACGTAAAAGTCAGAGTGAACACCTCAGCCACGGTTTTTCAATTATTATTATCTTTACCCAAACCCCTATCTCGGGTCAAGTGAAAATCAGTGAACCTAATTGTTGCTCTAACTCGCCACTACAGGGTAAATCTTTAACTCTATTTTAAGCCAGAGTAATACTCAAGTCTTACTCAGTATCCAGAATGGGTCCAATTTTCTGAAGAGATTTGGCTACATTGAAACGGACATTCGCCACTTGGTCCCCTGCCATTTTCAGCACAACGGGCAGCATGTGCTTCGTGGTGATTTCCTGACCGCAGGCTTCTGACAGCGCCTAGAAAAAGAATTAAGACGGTGCAGTTAAAATACTTCCTCATGTTTTTAAATCTCCCCCAAATCTGAGATGACAAATTAGTATTTACTAAGAAAGTCACTGACCAGCAGGAAAAGGTTGCTAGTTTGAGCCTCCGAATGCGGGATCCAAATAAGCATTCGACGACTCAGAACTAACCCGGAATTCCCGGCTGACCAAGCTCCCGCACATTTTACCAAGAATTTGAAAATGGACATTTTCTCTCATCAACCATCCAAATTAAGTGGCCTAAGAAACAGATGATTTGGAATTCAGAACGACAGCCCCAGATACCTGCTTTACCGCCTGGGCCGAGCAATAATCCTGTGGAAGACTCACGTTAATGCAGAATAAAGTGGTCATTCTGTGCAAGTAATTGGGATCATTCGCCATGACCAGCACTCTGGGAACGATGGTGCTCTGGGCCCACTCGGTTCCAAACTTCTGAACGAGCTTCATGAGGTTGTTGGTGGCGGCTTCGCGGATGGCATACACTGGCGGAAGAGGCGCAGAGCACATGGTCACGAAGCTTATGGCAGGAGCACAGCCCCGTTCGCTCACACCGTCAGCAAAAGGGACCAGAAACCAAACTCCCCACACTCCCCACTTAGTCATTCTACACTGGCAAACATGCTCAGACGTGACTGTGATAATACGGACTCCGTCTCAGCATCGTTTAACAACGTGTAGTATGTCCAAGCAGAGGACGCAGGTGATTATAGTGCCTCCTATGTGCCAGGTGATCCGGAAAGAACACAGAGGCTCCCTCCCCTCAAAGATCACACGCTCCATCAGAGATGTGAAAGCTAACACGGGCCAAGAAGTCTCGTGGTGGCACACTGACGATGACAAAGAATGCAGTTGTGTAGCAAAGGTCCTGAGGGCTGTACAAGAGTTGAGAGAAGAAAGAAACGGGAGGTTTGGGAAGCTTCAGGGAAGAGAGGCCTTGCCCTGGACCTCGAAGACTGAAGAGGACTTGTGTCAGGAGGAGAGGAGGGAGGAATTCCTGGAAGGCACCAACGGACCCAGGGTACGGAGGCAGCTAAGTGCCCTAAGCAAGCCTGCAAGGTCAGAGTCAAGGTGGACCCAGAACACAGAGTACCTGGAGAGCTCAACTGAGATCTTGTAAGAAAACCACTGAGTTCTCAAGGCAAAGTTGTGACCTGATGACCAATGTGGTATTGAAGCAAGATTATTCCAGCAGCAGCAAGAACAGCTGGGGAGACGAGGCCAGCAAGGAGGTCGCGTATAGGCCACGGTGGCCACCTGCATGACGCCAAATGGAAACCTCTGGCAACCTGTCTCTTCCCTTAAAATGCTGATGTTGAGACATGTCAAACGTCTTCTGTGGATAACTGTGCCTGCTTTAACGTCTAAGACATCCCCGTAAGATCACTTCTCAAGGACGTCGTAAATCCAGACGCCCAAAGCCCGAGCTACTACCTCCTCAACAACTTGCTACTGTGCACAGCACTGGACGGCGTCAGGCCTGGTGCTACTTCACTTCCCAGGGCCTGAAGGACCCCAACCCGGGGCTCAGGTAACAAGTCCAGGGCAGGGAGCACGGACTCCTTACTCTACTTCTGTCTCTAGGTAGGCCCAACCCCCCTGGGTAATGGGATAGGCAAGGCCAGCCAGCCAAGCCGCAGCCCCTGTCCTGGCAGATTCACATAAGGCCTCCGGCCAGCAAACACCCAACTCTTCCGAGTCCGCAGATCCTGAGGCAGTGCCACTGTGGCCACCAGGAAGGACCGCACAGCCAAGAAAGTACAGAATTTATTACCAGCACGAAACCTGACCACAGTCTACAGGAGGAACAACCTGGCAGTGACAGCCAGAGCGCTCACGGAGCGCCCTCAAGCCAACTCTTCTGCCCGCACCCTGAGACCCGAATGGTCTCCCTCCACATTCAGAGGCTTCGTGTTTGGCACAACCTCCTCCCCGCTGCTCCCCCTACGTGGAACCACCCAGAGCATCTGTGTCCTCCTATCTAATTCTGTTGTTTACTTTGCGGGAGATCTTTTCCATCATCACGCAAAGGGACCTCGCAGCCAGAGTAAGCAGAGGTGGCACACGGGCTCAGCCCGGGCCCAGACCTCAGCTGCACTCCCCTGGACCTGGCCGGATGCCCGCTACGGCCCTGGCTCCTCTCAGCCTGGCGCCAAAAGAGTGCAAGCCATTCCAGAGTTCTGCCAGCCGGCTCTCCCTCTCCCCTCAAGGTCTGACGGACGTGCATGGTCCCTCTGAATGCCTACCACCCTCCGCGTGCTCACTCTGACGCTTTCCCCCCTCTCCTGTACGAAATCCATTCCCCTTCTGAATCCCTCCTTCTCATCAATACTGTCCACTCAACCTCAGGAAAAGTGGTGACCCCTTTCTTCCTTGTAGGACTCTGGATTTTTCACAATATTCTTGTAGTAGTTTAGCAAGCAGGAAAACTTCAACAATCTGACTGATCAGTGATCACTACACAGCAGTTAGTCTGAGATGCAGGACAAACGCTAACAACAAAACCCCCTGTGATGAACTGCATACAGAACCACTAGGAGCCGACGGGTCACTGATCCAGAGAGCGCTTGCGACGCCAAGTCCAGCACGCCTGCCGCCAGGGCAGGACAAAGGAACAGGGTCTCTCTTACTCCCAAACCGGGAGGAGAAAAATCTGAGCAGCGAAGGAGTAAGAGACTTGCACACACAGTACCATCTTACATGGAAGAGATGGCACGAATTCAATTCTCTATGGAACATCAGGACTTTAAAGTTCCTCAGAATCGGGGCGCCTGGGGGGCTCAGTCGGTTAAGCGTCCTCGGCTCAGGTCATGATCTCACAGTTCATGGGTTCGAGCCCCGTGTCAGACTCTGCTGACAGCTCGGAGCTTAGAGCCTGGAGCCTGCTTCAGTTCCTATGTCTCCCTCTCTGTCTGCCCTTCTGCTGGTGCTCGTTCTCGCTCTCTCGCGCTCGCTCTCTCTCAAAAGTAAATAAACATTTAAAAACTTAAAACAAACAAAAGTTGTTCAGAATTTATCTAGAATGCAAGCTTTCAAAAAAAAAGTACAGAATGACCTGCTGGGATGTGTCCTTCCACTAACATTAAATATGTATCAGAAATAAACATCATCTTTCAAAAAGGAGAGAAATTTCTTTCCTATGATTTACCAAACTTAAGTTTCATTTAAAAAAGAAAAAAAAATGGCCAAAGGTAACCTTAGAGGACAAGACAATAAAGAAGTCTTCACATCTAGATTGAAAACACTGAAATTACTTGCATATATACGCTTTCACAAGATTTGCACATTTCCTTCACACCATCCTCTTCTCTCTTAACCATGTAATCTCCCACAAGATCAAAATATGCCCATAGTGAAACCGCTTCCACGTACGAGTGGCCACAAGCACCCCCCCTCCTCCCGTCCAGGCAGAGGCGCGGCCGATGAGCAGAGCAGAGCCTCGCTCCGTGCGTGCAGGCCGTGTGAGATGCTGTGGTAGTGACACAGAACGCGGGTCACGTCCACCCGACTGTGGAAGCGCAGCTCACGCAGGACCTTATCCAAGCCCCGGGGCCCTCCTGTGAACAGGCAGCAGGCCACACTGACGCTGCCGGGCCTGGACATGGGGCCTGGCGGAGAATCTCACGGGGAAAGAGGGTGCCTTCCCCTCTCCGCCCCCCGCCCCGCTGCCTGGCAGACCAGAGGGGATACGTGGACCCGAGGCCTTGGCAAAGAGTCAGCACGTAAGGTGGTTTTACAGAAAACAACCACTGCCTTGCTATCTCGGTAAGCAGCAACACCAGCTTTCAGGGAGTGTGTGGCACTGGGAGAAAAGGATTCTGTGATGCTGAACAAGGGCATAAATACAAAGAGAAGTTATTTCAAAACCTACTCTCTCAAACAGGTGTTCCCTCTGACCCGCCTGAGCTCGAGCCAGCAGCCGCCAGGGCACAGTCAGCCTGCCTTCCCCCACAACCAGACACCCGGGCGCCCCCTCCTCAGGCACAGCTGACGGCTTCCACTCTGAGACCCCCTTCCTGGGCCACGGAGTTCCTCCTTCCCTCTGTCACCTCAAAGAAGCCAAGTAGCCACTTGTTCCCCCTGGGCCTTTCCTCGGATGCCAATCCCTATCCCACCCAGTCTGCAGGAGCCGAACACAACATGCCGTGTGTGAGTGGGAGCCCTTGGGACAAAGGAAGGAGTCTATGTTTAAAAAAAGGTCATTTGAAAACAACATAAGAGAATGGCTAGGAAACAGGGCAGAGATTTCTTAATGAAGAAAATAAAATTTAAGGCAAAAGAAACTGACACAAAATAAAAACATCAAGCTCATGCTCAAGGGGAGCTTCTAATCGAAGCCTTTCTTCG
This sequence comes from Crocuta crocuta, assembly GCF_008692635.1. NCBI lineage: Eukaryota > Metazoa > Chordata > Mammalia > Carnivora > Hyaenidae > Crocuta > Crocuta crocuta. Next base: position 1,543,236 of record NW_027531536.1, read on the forward strand.
TCCCTACAGAGGTAATGTTAAATGTCTGGTCAGATTAGGATTCCTTTCTAAAAAGGCAATCTATGAAAAATGGATGTACAGAAACACACGGGCCTTCCAAAATAATCTGTGTTGAGCTTACTCACCATGGTCCACAAGCCAGGCCATACATAAAGAATTCAGCTTTTCGTCAAAGAACTCCACACCCTATGGATACAGAAGATTCCATTAATACATATCTCCAAAGTTCAGAAATCAAGATGGTCTATTTACATTACATCAAAATGACCTGAGAGCTAAAAAACAGGTTTCCAAATAAGCCGAACGCATGAACCAGCCAGAAAAGGAAGAGCGTGGAACCTGAATTACAAATATTGAGACTATTTTATTCGACAGCACTCACAAAGAAAACCATGCGCGAGACGGCCCAAGCCCCGCTACGTGCGACAGAAGAGGGGGGCCAGGAGCCAGATCCCACACTGCACACGGGCTGGAAGAGCGCATGGTAGATGGTGTGCCGAGCAGCGTGTGGATCACTTGTGAAAAACGGGCTACGGGAAAATACCCGTCCATGATAATGGTTCTCTTTTTGTATCCCTGCCTGCTTAATATCGTAATAAATCCTTAAGGATGAAGAAATGGACATCAAGAAAGAGAGAGACCCCCAGTTAAGACAGAATTTGGGATGATGGGAGAAAGCAGAAGAGGGAGAAGGGGGCGGGCCCAGGACTCGGGGGACACGGCCCCAGCACACAGTGCCCGGCGGCGCCACCCTGGCGTCCCGGTTCTGTCCTCCCTGGCAGCCAGCAGCCGGACACACACGGCCCCGTGGGCCCCGGCAGCACACGGGACGGTGCCAGGCGAGATCTGCCTTCCCCGCGCCGCCTGTGCGGGGCCTGCACGCACATGTAGAGGTGGTGCTCTCTCTAGTGGCTAAGAAGTTACTGACCAGTGACTGTGTACTGTAAACAGACAAAACATAGAGCTGCAGTGCTTTGGAAATAGTGACTGAACAAAATAGCTTTATGGTCACAGACTGTGAACAGGTTTTAGCATCCACTTCGATGACCACGTCAGCTTTCAAAGGGATCTTTTTCACTGCAGGTAATGGATTTTTCTTGAGTCTTAATTATTGTGGCTTCACTTTACATTCACCATGGTCCACAAGCCAGGCCACACGTAAAGTCTTAAAAGAATCTTGTAAATTGACTGCCTGATATAAAAATCTTTACAGATAAGAAGAAAAATAACAAGAAAACATGACTAACAAGAAGGTGACGTTGTGGACAAGGCTCACGGCGGCTGCACGTGTTCCCTGCCAGAGGCCTGAGAGGGTCACAGCAGACCTCGCTCCGGGTCCACCACACCCACCACCTGCCCCGCTTCCGCCCTCCCCTACACATAGCTCCCCAGCCTCCGTCAGCTGCGCAGGTCTGACGGGAGCGGACGCTAAAACAAACCATACTAACACCGTCCCGCTCGCACCCACGGACAGTAGCTCCAGTCTCCAGCAAACAGGCACTGCTGCTCTCCACTCCAGACAGGTGACAGGTGACCCATGACAGTCACCAGTGAATAAGAGGGATGACCCCCAGCAGCACGTGGGAGGGACAGAGGAAAAACAGATTTACCCGCACACAGACACCTCTAGCATCCGTTTGGAAGAACCAGACACTTCAAATTTTTTAAAAAACATACGATGCCACAGACATGCACAGGGCGCGCTCTGTAAACTAAAAATGCCCAAATCAGCAATCCATGCCCAGTGGTCTGAGAAAAGAGAAATTACACATCCCACCCGCTGTGATCTGACAGTAATGGATCTGGGGGAGAGGGGACACAAACTGCAGTAACGTTAGCCGCGAGTGGACAGGTATTAGTAGCTTTCTCAGAAAATATTCAGGTATTCGTTCGTTCAACACTCAACAAAGGGTAAGTGCTTAACTGCTGCCAGAGACAGGCAGGCTCTGGAAGAAAAACACTGAACACAGCTGCTGCTCTAAAAGCGATCACTTGTAGGGAATGGGGCAGAGAGAAAGAGAATCCCAAGTGGGTTCACACTCAGCACAGAACCAGATGCAGGGCTCAATCCTACAACCCTGGGACCGTGACCGTGCAGCCAAAGTCACGGCTGACATATCTTGAAACCACACACTCCGTTTTCTTCTCCGTTACGAATTCTTTCAGACACACAGACACAAATACCACGCTCTCAGTTATATCTACCAAATTGTTACTCTTCTATGGCTTTGTTTTAGGGGGGCAAGGAGGTGAAAGGTGTTTCTGTAGTGACTTCTTGGAGGAAGTTCATGCGCTACGGGCAACCAGGCCAGACTTTCATGCATCTACACGAACACAATCCGATAAGCTATGTGGGGCTCCCAAGAGCCACAGTCAATGTGCCCAACGAGCTGACACTACCCATCCTTGGTGAGCAAACGTACTCACCAGCTGGCCCGCCAGCAGGGGCATATACTCGATGATGGCCAGCCGCACCCTCCACTTGGCATCTTCAGCCAGCTCCACGATGGCAGGAAGGAGAGACTGCGAGAGCTGACGGATCCCGATCACTTCATTCACACAATCCAAGTTAGAGATGATGTTCAAACGAACTTCCGGACACTGCAAGAACACATATGAGCATCAAGGTCTCTGCCCAATGTTCTCCTACTGTCACGATGAGGGTAACCACTGACAAACTTATTTTTAATAAGAAAATACTGACTCAGGTGAGAAAAGTATAGCTAAGAAATACTCAATACTCAAACAATTCAAAGCACATAAATGTAACTGATCTCTACCAGAACTTTCAATGAAAAGTCAATAAGGACAGTAATCAATTACATGCATTCAAATCCCAGTTTGCCACTGCTGAGACTCTGGGAGAGTTATTTTATCTCTCTGCCTCAGTTTCCTCATCTATAAAATAGGGATAATAATTAGATGGACCTCATAAGATTGTTTTGAGGATTACACGTAATGATACAGGCAAAGCATTTATGATGAAACCTAACAGACTATATTAGTCAACAGATGTTAGCTATCATTAGAATGTTGATATATTGTCTTTAACTTACAATGGTTAAAATGAAGATACACTGGCTTTAAAGAGAGGACACCAGTGTGTATCAGCAGGAATCAGGCAGAGAGGGCCTACAAACATTTTCAGGTCTGTATCAATGGCTCCTTGTGCTCATTTTCTGCAGAACATAGAACTCCATACCCAAACACAGGAATTGTCACTGGTTTAAAATAAACTACCTTTTTTTTTTTTAATCCCTTCATCCCTGTTTCAGGTTCTATTTTAGTGAAACTCCAAACCAAAACCAAACCAAATGAGACTATCAAAGGCAAGAGAATTTTTAGATACACTCACCTCATCCTTTAACTGAGCTAAAAAAAGAGGTAGAAGGTGTTCGATGGTATTCTCTTTTCCCAAAATGGTAGACAATCCCATAATTACAGAAGCTAGAGCCGATTTGACATGTTGATTTGTATCAGATACTAATTCCTAAAATAAAATCAAAATTAAAAGCCTTCTTTTTTGGCAAGACAACAGAGGCTTCCATACCATCGCCCAAAGAATTTAAAGAGACAGCACTACTTCAATATTGATTAGCTGATGCATTTCTTCAGGCCATCTGTTAAATAACACAAACCTATGCACCAAAGAGCATTTACAATTACAAACACTAGTAAGTAATGAATAGCAACGTCATGTTAACGTAACTGTCCCAATTATTCCCTATCCACCTTTAAACTCAAAAAAGGTTTAACATATATGATTGTTTTTTTAAGTTTATTCATTTATTTTTGAGACAAAGCGCATGTGCACAAACTGGGGAGGAACAGAGAGAGAGACAGACAGACCGAAAGAGAATCCCAAGCAGGCTCTGCACTGTCAGCGCAGAGCCCAATGCGAGGCTCAAACTCACGAACCGTGAGATCATGACCTGACATGAAATCAAGCTTCAGTCATAACCAACTAAGCCACCCAAGCGCCCCTCAAAAAGCTTTAAGGTAAAACAAAGAAACAGAAAAACTGAGGTAAAGTTTGCCTGTATCATATACATAGGGCAGAGCGAAACAAAAACTAATCTAGCTAGGTTTACCTTTATATAGGGCAGAATCTGATTCATAATTATGGTCTCTCTACCTTCAGTGGGCAAGTTCTCACAAAGTTCTAAAAGATAAATAGAAAAAAAATATTGCTTATATACAGCCATTTACAAGACACCAGGTGTCTCACAGTTGCAAATTAAATCAAAGCCTATGTTTAAGCAAATAAGCTCCAAGGAGAGAAAAGAGCTCTTATTCTGAATGTACTTTTTGTCAACCTATATGCCAAATACGACAATCCTAAAAAGGCATCTTTTTACAGCAACAAGATACAATGGTTATTTGGTTTTAAATATAAAAGGAGTAGCTCTGTCTCACAACAAGACATTTCTACATCTGCAGTTGTTTCTTAGGTAAAGACACACAACAACAAACATACAAAAGTCATGGGCATTAAAAACTGCACCAAAATGAAGGCTATGTCCTGCGACACAAAATGAACTCCTTAACCTTTCACTTTGTGGGCGGCAGCTGCTCGGACTTCAGCTTCACAGTCTTTAAGTAGGTTCTGAAAGGCGGGGATGAGGTCATTTAGGGTGATTTTAGGACCCACAGCTTTCTGGAGCTATAAAAAAAATTATACTGGTTTTAATGGTTTATACTGTTTTTTAATAGTTTATTGTCAAGTTGATTTCCATATAACACCCAGCGCTCATCCCAAAGTGCCCTCCTCCATGCCCATCACCCGCCTTCCCTCCCCCGACCCCCATCAGCCCTCAGTTTGTTCTCAGCATTCAAGAGTCTCTCATGATTTGCCTCCCTCCCTCTCCCCCACTATTTTTCCCCTTCTTCTCCCCCACAGTCCTCCGTTAAGTTCCTCCGAATCCTCCTATATGTGCATACATATGGTATTTATCCTTCTCTGCCTGACTTATTTCCCTCAGCATAACGCCCTCAAGTTCCATCCATGTTGCTACACGTGGCCAGATTTCATTGTTTCTCATTGCCATGTAGTATTCCACGGTATAGATAAACCACATCTTCTTGATCCATTCATCCGTTGGTGGACACTTAGGCTCTTTCCATGATTTGGCTATTGTTGAGAGTGCTGCTATGAACACTGGGGTACATGTGCTCCTATGCCTCAGCACTCCTGTGTCCCTTGGGTAAATTCCTAGCAGTGCTATTGCTGGGTCACAGGGGAGTTCTAGTGTTCATTTTTTGAGGAACCTCCACACTGGTTTCCACAGGAGCTGCACCAGTTTCCATTCCCACCAACAGTGTAGGAGGGTACCCATTTCTCCGCGTCCTCGCCAGCATCTAGAGTCTCCTGATTTGCTCATTTTAGCCACTCTGACCAGGGTGAAGTGGTATCTCAGTGTGGTTTTGATTTGTGGTTTATACTGATTTTAACACTAACAAGTTAATTAACAGGAGCCAAACAAAACAGTGTAACCTTCAAGTATGTTCTTGCTACAGGCACTTCCCATTCAGAAGAACTCATTCAGAAACATCTGGTACACAACAGAAGAGAAGGGTTTCTTTCTCTTAGTACTTAAAAACTGTCACTACAATAACCCTACCTCTGAAAACTTGTCAGCCACCATGTAGCGAACCCTCCAAGATTTATCTTCCGCTGCTTGCCGGAGTGCGGGCATCACCAGAGTCTCCAGGTCCTCCTGGGACAGTAACTGGGCGATGCTGACACAAGCTTCCACAGCTAGGAGGCGCACGGAATCCTACAGGAATACAACTTCTTTCTGTTAGTCAGACAATATCCACGGAGAGCCACAGGCAGCACGTGTGGTCTGAGGCAGCGCTGCGGGCTTCATTTAAAAGAAGGAAAAAAAGGGCCCGTGGGTGGCTCAGTCAGTTAAGGGGCTGACTTCGGCTCAGGTCATGATCTCATGGTCTGTGAGTTCGAGACCCCTGGTGGGGCTCTGTGCTGACAGCTCGGCAGCTGGAGCCTGCTCCCAATTCTGTGTCTCCCTCTCTCTCTGCCCCTCTGCTCACACGGTCTCTCTCGGTTTCTCAAAAATAAATAAACTTTAAAAAACAAAAAGAAAAGAAGAAAAAAAAAGCCACTACATACAGCTTCATGTCTTGAAACAGCGGCTCCCTTTGCCTGGAAAAGTGTATCAAAATCCATAAAGGGAGAAACAACCTTGTTCTTGGAACGGCAGGATGGCTCAGTTGGCTGAGCATCTGACTTCAGCTCAGGCCATGATTTCACGGTTTGTGAGTTCAAGCCCTGCATCAGGCTCCCTGCTATCAACACAGAGCCCACTTTGGATCCTCTGTCCCTCCCCAACTCATGCTCTTTCTCAAAAACAAATAAACATTTAACAACAAAAAACAAAAACCTTGTTCTAAAGTGAATAGTAATTATCTTGGCTAGAGTGCAGAGTTTTTATTAAGGAAAACGAAATAAAAATGTAAAAATTAAATTAAAAAAGAACATTTTAATGATGTCTTCAAGGCCTTCCTGTAATAAGTTGTTGAAGGATAAAAATGAAAGCTGTACTTAAACTAGCTGTTTAATAGATCAGAACAAAGACAAGAGAATAAGGCTAGGGGAAACACTCAGGAAGCTCAGATTTTCAAAATACTCAGTTTGGGGAGGCAGTAATAGTTTATGCAGGAGAGGATGACTTGGAAAGAAACACACAAAAAATAAATTAAAAGAGTAATGAACAACAACAACAACAACAACAACAAAACCCCACTGGCTTTAAATGTTGAAAATCAGAGACAATAACTTTGAGGTATCCAAGCCTAGAAAAATGCAGCAAAAAATTTAGAAACCTATGAGATTAATGACCTCAGTTCCCCAAATGTAAACTGCCAAGTGTCCATGTGATACCTATGTGTCTTTTTAGCAAGTATTTAGCAATACACAATTAGACACATCAATGAGAAATCAGAAACTGAGATTACAGATTTGAAAGGCATAACAAATAGAAACTAAAAATACATAAACATAAGCACCTAGGAGCGACCAAAACGCCGAATAGCATGTGCGCATAGACTATTACGTATTTTATAAATATTACACATACATACTTTTCAAAATACTACAAATTTTAAAAATCATTGATGAACAATAATTTACTAATATGCCCAAAATACTCCCTCCTCCACCCAGATGAACAAGCTAAAAAAAGGCAGAACTAGGTTCTTGGTAGTGGCTATACAAGTAATTTTGGAATCTAAAAGCAATGCTATATCAAGGGACTACTATCATCTATGGAGATATCTACCAATAAATATTTGTTAATCAGTGACTTTTCTCCCCTCTACCTGCTCCTCCTCCTGGCCTCTTCTCCGTCTCAGCCACGACACCGCCACCCACCCGGTTTGGGCTGAAGCCAAAGATCAAGGTCTCCTTGACTGCTCTTCCCTCCTCCCAGCCGTAGTCCTGGTGACTCTGCTTCCAAACCAAGTCCGGATTCTCCCCACCGTCACTGCGCCACCTTCGTTCACCATCCTGTCTTGCCTAGATTATGGCAAAAGTCTCCTAACTGGTCTTCCGGTTTCTAAACCCCACCTCCCGACCCCCTTATCATTAAGCTTTCACCCAGAAACCAGAATGCCGGGATGTTCTTTTTAAAACATCAATTACACCAAGCCACGCCACCCCTGCTTAAAATCTAGGTGTATTCTCACTGCACCTACAAAAAAAATTCAAACTCCAGACCCTGACTTAAAGGGCCCCCATGATCTGGCCTCTGCCTATCTTCTCCAGAAGATCTCACCAGAGTCCCTATCACCCAGCATGTTCCAACCTTCCTAGGCCCCCTCTCCTGCACTTCTCTTCTCCTGGGGCTCTGGTACTCCAGAACAGGGTATGGCTGCCATTTTTCTTGTGTGTCTCAGTTTACACCACCTCTGCAGAGTCCTACTCTGACAAACCAGTCCAGAGGAATGCCCTGTAATCAGTCCCCGTTACATCACCCGACTTTATTTTCACCCTCGCATTTATCATGCTTACCGACCTGTTTATAGTGGTTGAACACTGTAGCCCAGCCCTGGGACAGTGCCTGATATGTAGCAGGTACTCAGTAACTACCTTTTCAAAGAATGAATAAGCCAGAAGCCACAATTCTACCAGTGGTCAGATGGATTATACACACATGTATCTTACGATTAAGCACTTATTATTTTTTCTAATATACCACAACTAGAAATTACATGCCTCTTAACGAAGTATACAATCCCACACATGAAGTGGTCTTACTACCCCAAAAATACCAAACCTAAATCCCATCAAGCCTCTAGATCACGGAAGGGGCAAACACTGGCCCCATCCAGAACTGCAGCTACTTTATGTAAATAAAGTTTTACCGCACCACCACACACATCAGTTTACATACAGAGCTTTTGTGCTACAAGAGCACAGTTGAGTAGTTACAACAGAGACTGGCTCACAAGGCTGAAAATATTTACTATCTGGCCCTTTACAGGCAAAGTTTGCAAAGCCTCCTCCCCCACACTAGATTCAACTATCAAGCTGCAGGAAATACAGGGGATCAAAATAAATGTTAAATTATACCATGGGAAGCAAAAATCAATAAAACCCTAAATGAGGACTTCAACCTCCGCTGTCCAACGTGGTAACCACCACCCACATGTGGCTCCTGAGTCCATGAAATATGGTAATGCTCCATGTTCAAATGGTCATTATTTTGGATGCAGTGTGTCAAGTAAATTATTAAAATTAATTTCCTGTTTTTTAGTTTTTAAAATGTGATCACTGGAAAACTTAAAAATTAACAGGTAACTTACATTCTATTTGTTGAACAGTGTGGTTTTAAACTATAAAGTTCCCTAAAAGTACAAAGAGAAGTAGCAGCTGGTAACCACAAAAGTCAAGCAAGTGTTATCTGGGGGGGACAGGGATGGGCGTGCGAGGGAGGGAGCTCGGGGGCCTTCCAGCTCCGGGTGGCTGTCCAAGTTCTGCTTCCTAACCTTCTTATCATTCGGAGTTGTGTATTTTGTGCTCTCTTCTATGTGTTATTTCAGTAAGTTTTTAAAATTATTTTAAAGTAAATTTACCATCTTTCAATCTGAGGCTCATCAAGAGGTCCCCCACGTGTGAAGGGATTCCAGGGAGACACCAGGCAAGTTACAACCCCACACACATTCTTCTAGGCTCCAGAAACTCTGGGGGTGGATCCTCTAACCATAAGGCAGTCAGCCCAGCTTAGCTGTGACGGCTGTGAACTTGGAGCCAAACTGCCTAGATTCTAACCCCATTTACGCCACTGCTAACTACGCCACCCCGAAAAAGCTACTTCAATCTTCAGCGTCTGTTCCCTAATACATAATGCGGGCTACCTACCTCACAGGGCAACTGCTACCCAAGTACTTCTTTTACGTAAATCCCTTAGAACAGGCTAAGAAAAATCACACACTTACTACACGTGCTCCTTATTGTTACTATCTCTACCAAAAAGATCTAGATCCTTGGACTTAAAACTGCTATTATGCAAAGTCCCCCTATACACTCCTCCAGAGGAGAGAGGCTCAGGCAGCCTTCCTAACACACATTTATCTCAAAGTCAAAAATTCCAGACAACATGACCCCACTGTGACCAGATGCGATGCACGAAAGTGTGTTAGCCATTAACACAGCTTTGGTCTTTCCTTCTTAGGGGATTCCCATCTCCTGTCTGACTCTTCTTGTAACCACTGCTAGTGCAAGACAAAATCACCCTCTGGTTGAAAAAGAAAGAGAAAGGCACCGAGGGACGGCCTGGGTGGCTCAGTCAGTTAAGTGTCTGACTTCGGCTCAGGTCATGATCTCACAGTTTGTGAGTTCAAGCCCCGCGTTGGGCTCTATGCTGACAGCTCAGAACCTGGAGCCACCTTCAGATTCTGTGTCTCCCCCTCTCTCTACCCGTCCTCCGCTCATGCTCTGACTCTCTCTGTCTCTCAATAGTAAATAAAAACATTAAAAAATTAAAAAAAAAAAAAAGCACCGAGATGAGTCATATTAAACTTTATCTAGCCCAAAATTAAGTATTAATTTTACAAAAAGGATCCTAACATACAACCAAAACTCCCAAAGGAATCCTTACAACATTAGAGGAAAGGAAATGTATGTACCTCAGATACTAACGACCAACTTACCTGCTCGTCTGAAGCTAGGTTAGTGAACAACGGAACAATTTCACTTTTCACACTGTCTAATTCCAGAACTTTTGCAAATTCGCCCAGTTTGGAAGCAGCAGCCCGTCGTACCATGGGAGTGTCATCTGAGCACAACGAACGGAAGTGCCTGGAGCAAATGGTAATGAAGGTATTTCCTGTCAAGTACCACTGAATTAAATACCACCAAAACACACACACACACACACACATACACACACGCATGCACGCACACGCATGCAGCCATGTTAGAGGTTTTCTTCTACAAACATCAGTGATTAGGCTTCTAATCCTGGAAGTAACACATCTAAAACCAATGGTACATTCAACTGAATGATAAAAAGTCAGGTTATCACTGGTGTCCTGCTATCAGCCACTCACAGGCAAGCAGGTACCGTGTAACGGTCAGCCAGGAGTTCCCAACAACCCCAAGTAACTAAAGCAAACACCGTATCTTACTGTCTAATTTCTGCTCTGACGGCATCTGAAGCCCTGGGATAGCAAACGCTGAACAAGCCACACGCAGATGTGCGAGAAGTGAACCAGTCCCCGCTCGCCAGGCGCTTCACCAGAGGGACAAAGTGCGCTTCCAGGGCCACAGGAGTGTGTTCCTGGGAGATCTGCCGCAGCGACTCCACGGCCTTGTCTCGAACCACCGTCTCTTCTACAGTTGCCAGACTTTCCAAAGGAGGCTGAACAGGCCAAAAAGGAAAGATCAGAGAGGAAAACGTATTGAATCAGGATAGATACAGATTATCGCCTTTTACGGTGACTGAAGGGGGGTGGCACATGTAACCAGAATGCTCGCTACATCACGCCAAATGGTTACTTTCAGTTCACACAGTGATAACATATGGTGTGTCCAACCTGAAGACACGACTCCTGTAGGACGGCCAAGGTCTCACATCCCAGATGGCAATTCCCAGATGGTGTCTACAAACCACACGGTGGAGACTCGACACAATGTTAATATTGCTGTGAGCTCAATGACTAGGTTTAAAAGGTACGTAACCAGATTCTGATAAGACCACGTTTACTTCTTCAGGAGAAACTGCAAACACACGAGCAACACCGGGCGGCACAATTACAGATGGCCTCTCATCAGGCCACCGAGCCCGCGCAGCCTTCGGACTACTATCCTAAGCACCCCTGGGAAGGCGAGCAGCGCCGTGCACCCGCTCCACACCATCGACTCACCTAACGCCTAAGAGGCTGAGTACAAAACCGCTCTTTCAGAAAACATGCCGCCTCTAGGAGCCAGACGGACAGCAGGAGTTGGGGACAGAGTATGAGGAGCACAGAGATGTAGGAATCCTCGTTTGCAGCTTTTGAAACAGGAGAGACCAAAAGGCTTGGCCTGGACTAGGATCAGGAAGTGGACATGACCCGGCCCAGTGAAAAGTGCAAGAGCCTGTGCTCTGAGCCTCTCCCCTTCTGGGTCTGCATTTGGTCGAGGCGTATTCAGCATACGCCACGAGCTGCAAACATTCAAGGCAAAATCCCCAACACGGGGCTCATCAAGAGACTGAAACAAAATTAAGACTCAAAGAAAAGAACTTTCTACTGATAATACATTTCAAAACATGTTTAATTACACAAAATAGAAAGTACTTCGCTTTCCTAAGAGGTATTCCAGAAGCCCTTTAAAAGGATACTCTTTCGTACTTGCAAAGGCCTTTCACAATCTACCCCTGCCTTCTCGGAGCTCGTCTCATCCAGTGCCACTGGTCCCCATCACTACCACAGGAGAAGGCCAAGTCCTGAGACTCAAAGAGGAGTTGTCTCTGGATTGTAACTCTGCTTCTCCACGCCCTCGCCTACTGTCCCCCTCACCACTTCTGTGCACCCCAGCACCACAACCTGTTTCACGCTTCCAAACCCCTGAGTCAACGAGTGATTACTGATGTATTTTAGCACTGAGGACAGAGAAAAAACAAGGCCCTTAGATGGGTCCCTCACTCTAGTGGACTTTACACTGTAGTGCAGGGAGACAACTTCAGCGCTCTGTCAAGAAGCAGAACAGGATGACGTGACAAGGGGTGACTCAGAGGCAATTTCAGGTTGGGTGTTCAGGAAAGGCCTCTGTGAGAAGATGCACTGAAGATGATATCTGAATGACAAGGAACCAGCCACCAGAAGCTCAAAAGAACATTAGAGAGAACAACTCAGGGCAATAACCTTAAGGTAATAATAAGCTTGGTTTATTCAATGTTTTTTTTTTTTTTTTTTATTTCTAGGAGAGAGAGAGAGACAGCATGAGCAGGGGAGGGTCAGAGAGAGAGGGAGTCACAGACTGAAACAGGCTCCAGGCTCTGAGCTGGCAGTCAGCACAGAGCCCGACGCGGGGCTCGAACCCACAAACCGCGAGATCATGACCCAAGCGAAAGTCGGACGCTTAACCGACTAAGCCACCCAGGCGCCCCAAGCTTGGTTTATTCAAAGGAGAGAAAGAAGATCCCTATAAACAGAATGAGGTTATGAGAAAAAGGTATGGTAGGAGATCAATTCAGATATAGCTTGTAACTTAGCTTACAAAACCTAAAGTAGAAATTTGGATTGTCTTGCTTTCTTTATTTTGAGAGAGAGTACACGCAGACAGGGGAGGGGCAGAGAGAGGGGGAAAGAGAGAACCTCAAGCAGGCACCAAGCTGCCAGTGCAGAGCCCAATGTGGGGCTCGATCTCATGAACCATAAGATCATGACCTGAGCCAAGATCAAGAGTTAGACACAACCGACTGAGCTATCCAGGTGCCCTAGAATGTGGATTTTCTAAGAGCTGTGGCAGGAAGCAATCCATGTGCCAGGTGAGGAGGGCAGGCTGGGAGGCGGGAGTATAGGACTAATGGTCAGGATGTTACCGCAGTAAAATCTAGAATAAAGACTGTGAGGTCTGGAAAGACGAGAGATGAGCTAGGTGGTAGTGGGGAAGAAGGAAAGCGAACTGATTTAGAATGTAGTTCGAATCTACAGGAATTACTAATGGACTGAAAATGGGGAATGAGTGAAAGAGAATTTTTAAGAATGTCTTCTCAGTTTTGGCCCTGTGCAAATGGGTGGGCAGTGATACCATTTACAGAAATGGAACCACTAAATGACAGGCATATTTTGGGAAGAAAATGGAGTTCTGTTTCAGACACGTTAACTTTTTTTTTTTTTTTAAGTAGGCTCCATGCCCAGCAGGGAGCCCAACTCAGGGCTTGACCTCCAGAACCTGAGCTTAAGACCTGGGCTAAGATCGAGTTGGATGCTTAACCAAATGAGCCACCGAGACATGTTAAATTTGAAATGCCTGCTTGACATCCAAATGGAAAAACCACAGGCAGATATGTAGAGAAATATAAGCAGATATTTCTATCTCTGTATCTAGAATTCAATGGAAAGGTCAGAGGCAGAAAGAGAAATCACAAGTCAACATCATGCAGACAGTATCTGAGCCATGAAGCATACATCTCTATCTTGTCCAACTGCTGTCACCCTTCAAAACCCAATTCGGACATTATCCCCCAAGAGGTTTTCTCTCATCACCCTGGGTTAATTCCTTTCTCCTTTCTGTTATTTAGGTATCTCGTATGCGCTCCTATTTTTCCATCTACACTGTACAGTAATTATTTGTTGACACGTAAGGGCAGAGACCTCATTCCATTCACACTGGTCTTTAACACCAACGCTGTAACTTTAGTGCCTGATACAGTAGGCTCTCAGTAAATGTCAACCAAACTGAACTGAACGCATCAAATCTACAAAGTCAGTCAGAAGCAAACCATAGGCTTACAATCAAAGATAAAAAGCTAATAAACATTTCCAGGGCACCTGACTGGTTCAGTCCATAGAGTATATAGTTCTTGATCTCGGGGCTAGAAGTTCAAACTGGGTATATGATCCACCCTGGGTATAGGTATTACTTAAAGAAATAAAAGCTTAAAAAAAAGAAGAAGAAAAAGAAAAAGCTAATAAACATTTCCAAATCCATGACACTGCTACATGAGAATTAAGAGCTCCAATTTCAGGGGGTGGGGAGAGGACCCATGAAAATAATCGAATCCTTTTTCTCCCTATCTCTAAACTGTCAAGTCCACAGAAAGTTCTTATCCTCGCAGTCAGATAAAGGGTTGAGTCCAAAGTGCCTACATTATCTTTCTCTCAATAGCCAACACCAGAGCTATCTACAAAAAAAGACCTGCATTAAAAATGCTGTACTGTGGGGCACCTGGGTGGCTCAGTCGGTTAAGCGTCCAGCTTTGGCTCAGGTCCTGCTCTCGTGGTTTGTGGGTTCGAGCCCCACGTTGGGCTCTGTGCTGTCAGCTCAGAGCCTGGAGCCTGTTTCAGATTCTGTGTCTCCCTCTCTCTCTGACCCTCCGCTGCTCACGTTCTCTCTCTCTCAGAAGTAAATAAAACATTAAAAAAAAATTTTTTTTAATGCTGTAGTGTCCCTATCATCAAACAGTGTATCATTTAAACTGGACAAGTTCTGGAAGAATGGTAGGCAAAATATACTCACCAGCAGACAGTGGGCAAAGTCAGGACCTCCCACCAGACCAGTGAAATTTCCCAGTTGTTCAGCAAGAGCTAGCAGTACCTCATCTTCATCGTAAATTGTATCTGGAAATGACAATGACCCGGTACTCATCAACAAAGAGAGCAGGACCCGGAGCTGGACACTCACACAGAACTAGGAATAGACACGATATTTACCTAGTGAAGCCTGTCACAGTCCTAACAGCATTCCGGATGTGTTTTACACAATGCATTAGAAACCGACAACCCCGTATCAATGACTTTCCCACGAGCTAAACAGTTAAATGTTTGAATACGTCTGCCCACATTACACTATGCCCTGTCTTATTTCTTCACAGGGTGCATCAGGCCCTACTTAGTACTTAGTAGTACGGGTAACACAGTCTAAAAAAAGAGTCAAAGTTTCGAAAGCCACTAGAAAATTTGAAAGCCATGGAAAACGGAAATGGCCATGCCTTTCTTTAAACACAACATCCACATACCTGTAAGGAACGGCAGCAGTTCTGTTCGTGTCCTTTCCACCCCAAGTGCTAGAGCAATTGTGGATAACTTCTTAATACTGTTAAGGCGGAGCTTTAAAGAGAGACCGTGGAAGGAATAAACAGTCGTGACTTAGAGCAAAACAAGAACGCTACAAACAGGCGAGAGAACGACACACGGTGACAATAAGGAAAGCCTTCAACTTAGGTTTGATTTATGAGGGATTTCGGCCGCAATGGAACATGCCCTCGTTTTAGCCAAAGGAAGGTTACTTAAGAGCAGCACTCAAAGGGCCCCTTAGAGAAAGGAAAGAGAACACCGCATCCGGGGAAGGGAGACAGTTCCAAACTGAGAGCCCACTGGCCCTGGAGAAGCAGGTGAAGCGGCTGCAGACGACCACGGCCGCTCCACAGAAAAGTTACAGCAGAGCTGACGCTCCAACTCCTCTAGGTTGATAAGTCACCCCACTCGGTCCCTAACAAGCCCAGCCACTTTCCTGGCCGAGAGGAAGGCTTTCATTCACCTGCGGCTCCCAGGACCCGGCATCCCCCCCGCCTCCTCCCTGCCCAGGACGGGACGCGCGTTCACCCCACACCCCACACCGCCCGGAAGGGGCGCCCAGGCGGGAAGCCGGTGCCCCCCACAACCGCCCGGACCGGGGCGACGCCTAGGGCGCTGGGAGGGGGAGTGCCGCCCGGGTCCAGGGGAAGGTGTGGTCGGGCCACCGCAGCCCCTCACGGGTCTTTCCCCTCCTCCCCGTCAAATCTCTGCTCCGAAGCCGGCTCTTCCGGTCCCGGGCCTCCTCCTCCGCCGCGGAGCCAGCCTGCCTCCTCCCCTACCACACACACCCCGCCGGGCTCGCCTCCCGTCCTCGGCCCGATTTCAGTACCTGCACATCCTCGTTGCGGAGCTCGTCGATTAAAACCGCGATCGGGTATAGCGAATCGTC
>NW_027531536.1:1559386-1569587 GCF_008692635.1 Crocuta crocuta
GCTAAGGCCGGCGCTCCAGCTGCTCCGAAGTGGGGGAGCCGGGTCCCGGCCCCACTGGCAGAGGGCGCTGCGTGGACCCCGTTGCGGCAGCTGCAGGTCTGCACTCCAGAAGAAGGGGGCGCTGAGGAAGCGAATGGAGCCCCCGCATCCTTTACGCAGCCGAAAGAAACAGGGGCAGGAATTCATTCCGCTCATGGTGGGCTGACGAGGTCGAGGACCTACGTGAGTGATGCGAGCGAGCCCTGCTCCCCGGACTCACGGACCCAAGAGGATGCCCCAGGGCAGGAGGAAATCAGATTTAGCGCCTCCCCTGCCTTCGTCCTGGCTCTGAGCCACCGGGTCTCCGGCCCGAATCTCCCCGCTAGCCTCAAGCTCACGCAGCACCCCTCCACCTCTTCCTCTGGCCTGCGAGCCAGGGTTGTATCTGGCTCCTGCTCCGTAAGACAAATACCGCGGGCGGCGAGAGAAAATGAACGCTGCTGTCCAAACTCCCCAGTCAATATTTTTTCCGCTTTTTCCATGCAAGCTGTTAAAAACATGCTGCTCTCTTGTTTTTGTGTTCCTTTTCAGTTTGGTACTGGAATGGTGCCTTCTGTTGTTTTTTTTTTTTCTTTCCTCCCTCTTTTAAGTCTTTAGCGTGCTACAAGTACAACAATCACGCAAAACTAGGACAAGCTTTAATCCTTCCAGATTGGGTGCAGTGGCTGCTTTGCTGTCAGAGAAGGGCTAAACTGGCATCCCTAGAACTCCACTGAGTCCTCAGGGCCAGCAGTAGGAGGAGGTGAGGTGCTGGAGTCCTTTCTTACAAAACTTACTGGAGAGTTTTCATTTACCCTTCTAAGAGCACCCAGAACTAGATGTCCCCTGTTTTTTGTTTTGGGCTACAATGTAAGGAGCTTAGAGTGATCAACTACACATGGCAATCATAAGCTCTGAAATGGTAATTCTATGTGTCTGATTAACAAAGTTATTAATAAACACAATTTAGGAGACTGAAAAAAATAGTCAACCCAGTAGATGGAGCTTTTGATAGATCCGAGTCTGGAATCAATGGACTTGAACAGTCTCTCTCGAATTAAGTCTGGATGTATTCTGTAGGGCTCGGTTTTCAATTTGGTTTTCGTTTTGGTAACATTTTTGAGACTGATATGAGCATATTCTGGATTATCTGAAGGACCACTTTCTAACCAGTATGGCCACACTACTTCTATCCTCACATTTGCATGTGTGTCTCAGTGCTTCTGCCATTCTAGGATAATTCACTGTTGCAGCATTTCTAACAGAAAACTACTGAGAGCAGCAGAGTGCCATGGGTCACTTGGTGGCACCGGCACTTTGAACTCAACAGAAACTGAGCTCTCCCAGGCAAGACCACCGTCACAATATGAGGGATAATTCAGTTTCGCTTGTATTTAAATTGTAAATCTGTCTTGGTTTTCTAGCATATAAGAACTATAAATAAAAGAACATTATATTCTTACTTTATATTTGCAAGTTTAAGTAACATTGTAATAAAAATAAGTTGCCTGAGAGTTTTCGCGATTTTCTTTTCCTTTAGAAATGGATCCAAATACCACTCAAGGTTGAGGAAAAAAAAGAGCTAGGAGGTTTCTGGATTTTGCACTTTACCAGTTAGAAGATCAGAGGGGGTTCCTACTGGCGTGGGGAGGAGAAATCGGCTCCCTTATACTTGCTGTAAAAAGTCTTCAGAAATGGCAGAGGAAGCAAATACAGACAGAAACGCATCAAGTCAAGTCCCACACATATCATCATCCATCATCATCCACACGTTTGCTCAAGCTTAGATGAGCCTCACTCTGCTGAACAAAAATTAGCACTAATTACTGCTATTTTGTTTAAAACTCAGATATGCTTTCCTTACCCAAGCTCAATGAATGGGATACCTACGGAGTAACTATGATTAAATATGAAATTACAAGCTGAAAAAAATAGGCCCTAGAAAATTGCCTGGTTTGAGAGGCATCAATTCTGGACTTCAGTTCCCACCTCTGCCTCTGACTCACTGTGACCCAGGTCTTCCCATGCCTCGATTCCACCTCCCACCCCCGCACCCCCAATAAAACGGAGTTAACTGCCTCTGGTTCCCTCTCTACTTACTGTGATGAGGTGAGAAAGGAGCAGGTAGTAAACATGGAGATGCTAATAAATCCTTCAATAAAGAAATTGATTAAAACAGACTGCAGCAGAAAAGAGGCTGTTTCAGAAACTGGGCCAAATGAAAACTGGAACAAAATCTAAGTCTTTTGGGGAGCGTGGTCCACGGGCCATCTGAGTCACCTGCTGTGTGTTGAAAAATGCAGGTTCCTGGCCTCCACCCCCAGATCCACTGAGTCAGAATCTCTGAGAGTCGGGCAGGGCATTTTACTGTGCACACGCTAATATTTCAAAGTCATTGATTTAAAAACATCTGCAACAGTAATTTCCATGTCAACAAGCTGCTGTTCAGGAAGAGTATGAAGAGAGTTTTTGGAGGCCACCACTTGTCCAGCAAAAGCCAGTGACAGCTAAAACTGCTTATCAAGAAGCAAGTCTGTCCCTATTTGGCTACAGCTTTTGCCAGATTAAACCGATCCCTCTCTTGCTGGGCTCCTGGAATTCAGCTGCGTTACCCACACAGCACGGTGGCACTCAGCTGCTTCAACACCCCCTCCTCTCTACTGTTCCTCTGGTCTCCTCCACACAACCCCCACCCCCCACCAACACACACAAGACACTAATGACGGGAGCGCCACAAGAAATAGCTGAGATTAGGCTGTGGGTTTAAAGCAACACTCAGTAAACAGTGTGACATTCTCAGTATGAAAGCACAGAGTTCTGACAGCCACGTGCAGCTCACTCATCTAGTGATTCAAGGGAAGACAGGGACAGACTTGCCCCACTCCCGTCAGACAAAGCGTCAAGAATACGGAGAAACACAAGCAGATGGGATCAACAGACATCAACTCTGGTGCTTTTAAGAGCTCCCAGTGTCACAGCAGAAAAGGTCAGTGCCAATGCTGAAGAAGTCTGAATGACATCACTGTCATGCTCTCTGGCCTCTTGACTCACATTTACTAAATCGCTTCTTCCTCACCATCCATGGGGCTTTACAAAGTAAATGTTCATCCAAGCTCATTGATTCTAGAGCCACCCCGCTGGAAGAGAAGGCCAAATGCAAGAGGGAGAGACCTGTAAGCAGGTGGTCCTCGTAAAGTAGACCCAGAAGCATCATCCCATTGAAAAGGCCATCAAGAAGTGGTACATGAAAAAAAAATTTTAATTAAAAAAATAACAAACTGGTAAATGGTCCAGTTCATGTACAGAAAACCTGAGGTACATGCAGGCATTTTCCAACAATCTCATTCAGCAGGATGACCCTGAGAAACGGATTCCTGGGTCTGTACTTAACCTGGGTCTGTGCTTAATTCAATGCAAAGCAGTAATTATCACCATAGCATTAATGGTACTGTGGGGCTCAATCCCACCAACTGGGAGATTATGATCTGAGCCGAAATCATGAGTTGGACGTTTGACTGACTAAGCCACCCAGGTACCCCATACAAAGACTGTCTTAATCCTGTGGGACTCCAATATTTTCACCTCAAAATTTTAATTATATTTTTACAAGGCTGGGAATACTTGACAAGGAGGAAGAAGCTTTGGCTGGAGCCACACAGTGAATCACGATGAACGCAGAAGCTAGGACACTCATAACCAGGTGTTATTACTACTCCTTGCTTCGTCGTCTACCTCCATGCCACAGTTCATCACTAGATGTATAACTAGTATTGGATTTCCGGAGCACAACTTCTCCAGAATTCTTGGGAAGAGCAAATCAAAGACATGGGGCAGCCAGTTCTGATTCAGGGCAGAATACAGACTGGCTAAGAGTACTTCCTGGAGCCAGGATGCTCTGGAATGACATCCAAGCTCTGCCAATTACTAGTTGTGTGACTTTGAACAAATAAGTTGCCCTCTCTGAATCTTGGCTTCGGCATAAGGCTGTAAAGCTTACCTCGTGGTTAAGATTAAATAATTCATATATAGTGCTTCAATTAGTACCTGACTGACATGAGTCAACCCTCAAGTATTAGCCATTATAATAGTTATCTACTGAAGAAGTAGAAGCAGGAAGGCAAACATTCCAATCAATTGAGCTTTGGGAACTAAGAGGACCAGTTTGAGGGGATGAAGACAGTATATGATTTAGAGTCAGAATACCTGACTCAAGGTCTTCCAAAGGCTTTCTCATCGGTACAATATGGGCAACTCACTCTGTCTGTTCTTGGGAGGAGTAAGATCCATAACACAAAGTACTTTGTCAATGAAAATCACTTCGCAAATGTAAAAAGTTATGTTATTGATTACCAAGGGCTCACTGAACTGGTTGGTGCCCACACCAAACAAAAGCAGAGAACATCTGGAGACCTGCGCTCAAAGTGCACCAGCCCCCAATTTGCTAAGAACAGCAGCCAGAATGAGTAGTTCTCCAAACGCAAGGGCAGACCTAGGCTATGACAAACCTAGAGCTCACACAGGCACGGCGACCTTTCTCAAAAGTCTCGGGCATTCGCATTCTATTATGGGACAAGGGGACTTTCTTAGGACAGACCCCTTGTTATCTTGTCAGATGCTACACACAGCTCACCAAAAACTCTTTGTTACAGTGTTAAATGCAAAAGCAAGGTATGCAGTGTTATTGAAGTTGCAGGGTGTAACCTAAGTTAAAAATGTTAGAAAATAATAGATTGCTCCTTAACACGTAGTATTAAAATATCTTAAGAGAGTGCGTGTCAGAATGGTGTATACAGTATCTGACCATTTGTTGCAAGTAGAATGCAGACATACATGCTTGTATAAGTATTAAAAATAAAAGGCTCTAGAGGAAAATATGATTAATCACATTGGTTGGTTAATGGGAAGAACACTGGGTACCGAGGGAACAGAATGGGAGATTTTTTCAATGTTCAGTCTCTCTATCCATTTGTCCTCTTTTTTTTTTTTTCTATATACTGTGTACTATATACAGATTTTACACCAATTTCAACCATTTTTCTGCCAACGTCTTTTATCTCTTTCAGGACCAGTCTATAATACCAATATCCAAGATACTCAGGTTTTTTGAATTCTGAACAATGAGAATGATTACATGTTCAAACAACCCGTTTGGTTCTTGGTTAGTTCCCACATCCCAGACTAGACTCTGCCTCCCTGGCCGGCCTTTCCCGTGGCATTCATAAATATGTGTAATAGCCCTTTCCTGCCAGCTATCCTTGGTCTAGCTCTGCTATGTCCACGAATTCCAGATTTCCTTCTTCTTTATTTTTATAAGCCTTTATCACCCGTCTTGTACTGGACCCAGCCAACCTAAATAGTAGCTTTCAGCATCTGGGCACAGTCTCCCCAAGTTCCAACTAGGCAGAGGTTTGATTTAGTAAAGGCAGAGATTACTTCAAATATTCCTTGTCCCCCGAAAGCTTTTCCCTATAGGGTCCTCTGAAGATGGTATTTTCTCCCACATCCTTTTCTGATCTTCCCAGCAGTACTATTAGGAAAAAGGTCACAGGAGTAAGAACAAACCCGTGCCAAATCCCCCAGACACGTCACTCACCTCTCAGCAGAAATTCAGCTGGTACTGTAATCAGAAACCGGAATTTCCACTAACTTCTAGGACTTTAGGAAATCAGCTCCCTGTCTGATCTAGCTGAGTGATTAATATTAGCTGGACCACACAGTGCTCTAAAAAGAACCCCTAGAAAGACAGACTCTGTTATCTGTACACTCACTCAAACTCCAGGCTATGGTTCTGGAGGCAGATTAAGAAGGTGGTAAAAAGACCGAAACAGCTCTGACTTACCTCCGCCCATCTAATCATTCCAGATACCTAAACATAATATCCAAAAAAGGGGCTCAAGGGCTGTTGACTTCAAAGAGGCCTTGAGATAGGGAGTGTAACATCATGGTTAAGAGAGGATGTGGAGTCCGATTGCTTAGGTTTGAATCCCAGGTCTGCAACTTCCCATCTAGGTGATCTCAGGCAAGACATGTAATATCTCTTGGCGTCAGTTTAAGAAGAGGTATTAACAGTTATCAACCTCATAAGGTTGTTGTAAGGATTATGCAAGAAAAAAAGCAACTGGAAACATTCCTGACGTATAGTCAATGCTTAATGTATGTTAGCTATTATTCATAATATTTCTCTGCAGGGCAAATCCGACAACCTAGAGGGTAGAAGTAAAAAGAAAACAAAAGACTCCCAAACCACCATGCTCCCTGCACCAGCACCTAGACTAAAACCAGAACAACACAGAGAAGATGAACATGGCCCCTGCACATGCGAATGAGGACTTTCAAATCCATGAAGTATTCCATAATTAAAAATAAAGAAACTCCCCATCAAATTTGAGCTCAAAAGAGGGTATCTATCAGGCATCACACGGATAAAGAAAGCAAGCTCCTATATCAAAGAGCTGATCTTGTCTGGTCCCCAAGGCCTGTCTGCCTAGCTGAGTACCCCATACTTTTAAATGTCAATGTTCTGCAAATGTTTGCTTTTCATCTAATGACCTGCACAGGAGGAGCAATCAAAGGTATTCTAAGGCCTTTACAGGGGCTCAGCCCCTGCTATGTGCTATTACTTTCTTTTGAGCTGCCGTATGGATACTGTGTTAGTATCTGACGGAGGGGAGCACCCTTTGGGTTGCCTTTGACAAGATCAGTAAGTGAGCAGAGGCAGAGTTAGGACTGTGTGTTGGATGAGGTCTGCTCAGTTTGGAGCCCTGACAATGGGCAAACAGCTGGTAATTACACCTCAAAGTAGCTGCTTCCCCCTCTCAACCAAACACATAGCTTTTATTACCTATGAATCCTACCAAAGCCATGTTAAGGAGTACTGACATTCACTGTGAAGAACTGACCTTTGGATGACCCATCCCCCATAAATTATGGGTATGGTTTTCTCCAGGAAACTTTTGCCATTACAGCAATGTAACCATGCATTCTAAAGAAACGTGGCTCAGGGCCGCCTGGGTGGCTCAGTCAGTTAAGCTTCTGACTTCAGCTTAAGTCATGAGAGGTCCCTGGGTTCGAGCTCCATGTCAGGCTCTGTGCTGACCCCTTGGAGCCTGGAGGCTGCTTCAGATCCTGTGTCTACCTCTCTCTCTGCCCCTCCCCCGCTTGCACTGTCTCTGTCTCTCTCTCTCCCTCAAAAATAAATAAGCATTTAGAAAATTTTAAGTAAAGAAATGTAGCTCGGATATTTCCATTTACACTGGAATTTATATACCAAAGAATACAGCTAATACTGAAACAAATTAGCTTCCTGGAAGAAAAAGCAGCAGTGAAATTTTCAGTGAGAATGGGCTGCCCCCTGCTGGACATTTAGAGAAGTCTCTACGAGGGCACTGCGGCCTGCCTGCCTCAGCAAGTTTTCAGAACTAATGATACTTGGAAGTAAAACAACAACAAAACAAAACAAAACACAAAAACAAACCATGGCAGCAAATTTAAACTTTGGTGTTGTTTTTTAGACTATCTCCAGTAATCACAGACTGTAGAGACACAATTATAGAAAAGGCCCAAGGAGAGGGGAAAGGGCTGAATTTTAAAAAGCACTGAAGATTCTTTTATAAATGCAGCACTGGAAAACCAGCCTCCTTTTGCTACAGAACCCCACAAATATGTCACGGGTAAGAAAAAAAAATGAGAATACATTCCCAGAAATACCAGGGAGACTGAGACACGAAATGTTGATCGAGGCAAGAAAGCAGCAAGACCAACTGCTGAATGAGACATGGCGTTTTCTTGTTGGTTGAGTGGGCACATTTCAGGTCATTTCTCTCAAAATGAGATTAACCTTTGCTCTCAGGCCTGTGTGTGCATGTGGAGGTGGGGGGAGGGCTCCCGAGAGAAGCTTTGCCGAAGACCAGGGACAGAGTAACAAAGGGAAGCCTTCACTATACATGCCCCAGAGTGTAGCATTCGAAATCTCCAAAGCAGGTTCACCCAGCGTGCCCTGCGCAGGGCTAACTACCCACCCGCACGTTTTTCATTCCGCTCACCAGGGCCACACAGGTCCATCTCTGGGTAGGCTGCGCAGTGCCCATCAGCAGGGTCTGAACTTAACGGGCCAGGCGGTCTTCCTCAAGGTCGAGTCTGCCTGCTCAAGCACTCTCTTCCACATCCATCAATAAAATGGCACTTGAATGGGTCTGAAATTGCCAAAATTAGTCATTGCTCTTTTCCAGATGTGTTCCCATCCAAATGTGCTGAGGGGATCAATGAGCAGAGAACTGCAGTCAATTATTAACATCCATTAGTGTACATCAGTACCCTATTAGTTAATTGTTTCCCAGAAAGCAGGGCCCAGAGAGAATGGGTAATGGGGCAGGTAAAATTTGATAGTCAGGAAAAATAGAGGAAACATGGGGGCAGGGGCAAGGGAGGGGGTGGACACAAAACACAATGGCTGCTGTTGGCTGTGTTTATGCTGATGTGAGCTCCTCATGACCTGACAGAAAGGGACTACAGATTATTAAGGAAATACAGGCACACATAGCGTGAGACCTTTCNGGGGTGGGGGTGGGTGGGAAAGGCACACAAGAAGCGTATATGCCAGCCTGTGTAGCCAGAGACTGTAACCAGAAAAGAACACCAAACATTTTGTCTACTCAATTATCTTTCATCTTTGTTGGGACCGTTGGCCTTCCAGCCTCTAGTAATGATCGCGATGGATATTTGAAAACCACATAAAAAGTTTTGTTTTTTTAAATCAATGCCAGGGCCCATCCGTAGCCAGTAACTCAGAATTCCTTGGGGGGCTCAAGCAGACACGGAGCANGCAAACATATGATATTTGAGGGACCATTTTCTAAATGCTCCACCAGGCGAGCCTCTCGTGCAGCTGTGGCTGACCACTGCTCTGTAGGACCATCTTCTCCAGCACGGAGTGTGATGCCGCGGGGGCAGCTAGCAAACAGACCAAAAAGCACACCCTTCTCACTTGGCAATTTGAGATTCAAGAATTAAAATGGTCAGTACAGGGCAATGGCACCAGTTCTGCAGGCCAGTGAAGGTCAAAGTTATTTTAACTCACGCATCAGAGCTATCAAAAGTCCATTGTCTGTACTTCTATCCCCAGGCAGGTAAGGATGGAATAAACAGCCCAGAAACTAGAAGTAAAACCAAGAGTAAACAAAAAGCCCTACCACTCGTAAGTAGTTTATGAAGATACCTAAAGTCCACGTACAACATTTAAATGTTCAGGGCGCCTGGGTGGCTTAGTCGGTTAAGCGTCCGACTTTCGCTTAGGTCATGATCTCGTGGTTCGTGGGTTCGAGCCCCGCGTCGGGCTCTGTGCTGACTGCCAGCTCAGAGCCTGGAGCCTGTTTCAGAGTCTGTGACTCTCTCTCTCTCTCTGACCCTCGCCTGCTCACTCTCTCTCTCTCTCTCCTAGAAATAAATAAAAAAACATTTAAAAATTTTTTTAAAAAAACATTTAAATGTTCCTACTCGGGTAAAATGCTATTTAATTGCTAGATTAATCACTAATTATTCTAAGAAGTTACAGTAGAAACCACCAGTCTGTATCACTACAATTCTGCAATCTCCTACTCCTTATCTAAATTTGCTTCATTTTATCAAGTCTTTTAGTCATGATCTGTTCCAAAGTCAGGTCTAGGTTGAACCGCACAGGTGAAGAGAGCCAAAACAGCCTTCAGTTTAAAAATACAAAAATCATTCACAGGAGGGGTGGCCCTGGGTGGTTCAGTCCATTAAGCATCCAACTCTTGATTTCAGCTCAGGTCATGATCTCATTGAGGTTGAGGAGTTCCAGCCCTGCTTGGGATTCTCTCTCTCCCTCTTTCTCTGCCGCTCCCCTGCTTGCTTTCTCTCTCAAAATAAAATAAAAATTAAAAACAGATAAATAAAAATTCAAATTAAAAAATCACTCACTACTTGATATTATTGAATTTCTTTTGTTTCTAAGTTTATTTTGAGGGGCGCCTGGGTGGCTCAGTTGATTAGGCATCCAACTTCAGCTCAGGTCTTGATCTCCCTGTGAGTTCAAGCCCCACATTGGGCTCTGTGTTGGCACCTCAGAGGTTGGAGCCTGCCTCGGATTCTGTGTCTCCCTCTCTCTCTGCCCCTCTACAGTCACAATCTCACACACACACACACACACACACACACACACACACAC
>NW_027531537.1:0-294 GCF_008692635.1 Crocuta crocuta
CCAGTTCCTGACTTTTTGTGGTTTTCTTGAATATCAAATTATGACTCTCCTAACCAAAGTTTCTAACTTTCTCCCATTCTTTTGACTTCGAATCACTGAAGGGGGAAATATTAATTCATAATCACACCACAGGACATGTAAAAGTTACCATCCATAAACTTTACAATCAAGCCAAATGGCTCCACTGTTTTGGGGCATCTATGGTCAGTTCCAATAAGTTCTAAAACACAGTAAGAAATGTTCTGCCTCATTTTACCTGTATTCTCTTCTTCCATGGCTCACTGCTGTCACTTC
>NW_027531537.1:307-7020 GCF_008692635.1 Crocuta crocuta
GCTTTTCTTTTTTAACCTTTTCGTAAGTTATGTTATTAAAAAAAAATTATAGGATGTTAAAATACAGATGGTAAATACTCAAGGGTATAAACAATTGGGGTTACAGCCTGGTGACAACCAAAGTTACTTCAAGATAGCAGGGAAACAATTTTGCTCTTCTACCCTAGGATACAATCCCATCCAATGTCAACAGGAAGAAGTTAAAAAAAAAAAAAAGACAGACCTCTCCTCATCAACAACCCTCAAGGATGAGGAGCAAATAGAGGAGGGATTTTGTCTTCAGAGACTCAATAACAGACCACAAGAACCTAGTTTTCTAGCCCTGTTACAGGTGCTGCTTGCCACCATAAATTACGGCTGGATGAAAGAAGCCAAAAGCTCTAAATAGTTTTCAACTGGTTTGAATCAGTGCAGACACCATGCTAACACTCCAGATGTCCTCAATATCATTAACATCTAATTTTAATAATGTAAAATACACACCTACCAGCGTCATGACAGATCTGACTGTGCCATGTAAGGGAAGGAAAGAAGTGGCACTCTGAGTCTGAGAAGCGTCTTTTCCCTTTCTTTCCCCAAAAATCCCGATTATCAGTTTGCTTACCAGCCCCTTAGTTACCTGAATCCCATAAAACCCTGACCATGATACCTAATTAGAGAGAAGATGCCTTTAGAGCATGATCTCCCTCTTTTCATTCTCTGGCCATTGAATAAATTATCTGCTTACTACCACCAAATACTGTTTTTTTATTTGGCTATTTGATGATAGGTATTGCATAGGGAAGGAACCTACCACTTCAATAACAATAGAGTCACAAAAAGTTGCAAAGAGCATAAAGAAAGGTAGTTGATATAACTTTCATCTAGTTTCCTCTAATAGTTACATCTTTTTAAATTTTTTTTTTATGTATTTTGAGAGAGAGAGAGCACACACCAGATTGGGGAGGGGCAGAGAGAGGGGGAGAGGGAATCCCAAGCAGGTATGTGCTGTCAGCCCAGAGCCTGACACAGGGCTTGACCTCCATAATCAAAATCAAGAGATGGAGACTTAACTGACTGGGACACCCAACTGCTCCTTATGTAACTATTACACCAACAACAGGAATTTTCCATTGGTACATGTGTGTATATAGTTCTGTGCCACTGTGTCCCATGTTTACATCCATGCAGCCACCACAAAAATCAAGATACAGAACTATACCGTCATCACAAAGATAACTCTCATGCTATCCCCTTATAGTTACACTAACACCCTTTCTTCGAAGTCTCCTTAACATCTGGTGATCACTAATCTATTTTCTATCATCATAATTCTGTCATTTTTAGAATGTTACTTGCATGTAAATATACAGTGTGGGACCTTTTCAGACTGATCTTTTTTTCCACTCAGCTTAATTACTTTTGAGACTCAACAAAGTTGTTGCCTGTATCAATCACTGTTTTTTTTTTTTTTTATTGCCAATTAGTATATGATGGTACAAAATACCACCATTTATCCTTTCTGGAACATTTAGTTTGTGTCCAAAGTAAAGCTAATAAAATTAAAATATGAGAAAGGAATGTGGTTGCTGAGCTATATCATAAATGTAGGTTTGTTTTTTAAAGAAACTGCAACATTTTCTAATGTGGCTATTCCCCTCAACATTCCCTCCAATGATATATGAGAGAATTTCTCTATATACACCCCAACAATTATTTCACTTTTCTAGTAGGTATGATGTGACACCTAGTTGTATTATCAATTTGCATCTCCCTTATGGCTAGTTACCACGAACATTTTTTCATGTTTATATCTATACACATCATTTTAAATGTCTTATCAAATAGTTTGCCATTTTTAATTGGATAGTTTTCCCTTTCTTTTCTTTTAAGTGTTGAGTTTTAGAATATTTTAGATATTTTAGATATAGTTCCTTATCCAATATGTGTATTATACATTCTTTTTCCCACTGTGTGACTTGTTTTTTCATCACTGAGCAGGGTCTTTATTAGGGCAAACATTTTTTTCCTGTATTTTTTTAATTGAAGTATAGTTAACATACAATGTTATATTAGTTTAAGCTGTACAACGTACTGATTCAACAATTTTATAAATTACTCAGTGCTCACCACAATAAGTGGTCGGCAGCTGTCACCAAATAATGTTATTAAAGTATTATTGACAATACTGCCTATGCTGTAATTTTCATCTCTTGTGAATTTATTTTATAACTGAAAATGTGTACCTCTTAATTCCCTTTATCTATTTCACACATCCCTACACCCACCTCCTCTCTAAAACCCACACAGCCTCTCTTAAAGCTCTCTGTATTTAAGAGTATGGTTTTTGTTTGTCCATTTGTTTTATTTTTCAGATTCCACATATAAGGGAATGTCACAGACTTTGAGTCTGGAGTTCTCTCTTGTCCAGCAAGAGAGCAGACCCAGAAAAGAAAATGAGAGAGGCTAATGTCCGGGAGGAGACAAGAGCTGTGAACAAGAGTTTTGTCTCTGTATTTATTGATGTCTCAAGGTTTTACATACGTGGTGAACACGCAGAAGAAAACAATAAGATAGTGAACATTAACTTGTATGTGTAAGAAGCATTTGAAATTGAGATTACAGCACAATGATATACTAGAGCCAGATGCCAGATGGATAGTGTTTCTCTGTAGGCGATACAGCCAAGTAACTGTTATCTCTAAGGTTTAAGATTGCTGGAGCTTGCTGCCTCAAGGATAACAAGGCGACCCTTTTCAATAGCTAAACTTAGGTGTAATTGCTTTGCGACTTTTTCCACTTTATGCTTTGTTCTATTTATTGACTCGCCTTGGGTGCTTTCACCCTGTGGCATGTTTCTGCCCTAAGCCTTGTTAACCTATTGATGCAAGCGTACAGAATTCTTAAACTTATTTCCCACAAGAAAAATCATATGACATTTTTCTTTCTTTGCTTTATTTCATTTAGCATAAAATAAAAAACTAATTTGAAAAGATATATGCTCCTCTATGTTTATTCCAGCAAGATTTACAAGAATCAAAATATGGAAGCAACCATAAAGAATGGATAAAGAAGATGTCATTTATATATATAGCCTTCACATGTTGAGATATGTTCCCTATATCTCTGCTTTGTTGAGGATTTTATCATGAATGAATGGTGTACTTTGTTGAATGATTTTTCTGCATCTATTGAGAGGATCTGTTGCGGACGAAATGACACAGAGGACAAGACACACACAAAAGACAGACACAGACACAACTCCGGCCGGAGGAACAATTCTACGCAAGCCCCTCTTGCGGTTTATTTTATACCCCGGTAACTGGATACAAACTGAAACCTACAAGATGCATTCCTTTACCAATTAAGGGCAAGTAGCCAAACACATTTCAAGGACAGGGGGGAGCAAAGGGAGGAAGCGACCACAACATGTTTACTAAGAGGCCTGCCCACAATTCCAGCCTTCTCCTTACTTCTAAGGAGGGCATGTTCCCTCGTTTGGGAGCAGACCATTAAACTTGGATATTGTGTGTAGGCCTCCTGGCAGAGCATCCTGTTTGCAGGCATGCTTTGCTCAGGCAGGGAGCCCCGTGTGCAGGCACATCCCCGCGTCCCTAACCACGCTTTCTTGTGGTCACTGTCGGGCTCCCACAGGATCATATGGTTCTTATGCTTTCTTTTATTAATGTGGTCAGTCATGTTGTTTGATTTGTGAATAATGAACCACTATGTATTCCAGAATAAATCTCACTTGATTATAGTAAGTGATATTTTAATGTACTGTTGGATTGCATTTGCTAGTATTTTTTACGTCTATTAATCTATTTTGAGAGACAGAGACAGAGAAAGGGAGAGAGAGTGGAGAGAGAGAGAGAGAGAGAGAGAGAGAGAATCTCAAGCAGGTCCAAGATTAACATAGAGCCTGAAAGGGGCTTGATACCACAACCTTTTGATCATGAACTGAGCTGGAATCAAGAGTCAGATGCTCATCTGACTAAGCCACCCAGATGCCCTAGATGTGCTAGCATTTTGTTGAGAATTTTTGCACCCATATTCATCAGGGATATTGCCTATAATTCTCTTTTTTACTGGAGTCTTTGGTTTTGGAATCAGGGCAATCCTGACCTCATAGAATGAGTTTGGCAATTCTCCTTCCGTTTTTAGTTTTGGAATAGTTTGAGAAGTATAGGTATTAACTCTTCTTTCAATGTTTGGTAGAATTCCCCTGTGAAACCATCTATCTCTGGACTTTTATTTTGGATGATATTTCTGATGACAGAATCAATGTTCTTGTTGATTTTCAGTCTGTTCAGGTTTTCTCTTTCTTCCTGTTTCAGTTTCATAGTTTATATGTTTCTAGGAATTTATCCATTTTTTATGTTGTCCAATTTGTTGGAATATAATTTTTCATGATATCTTTTATAATCATTTGTATTTCTATGGTGTGGCTTGCTATTTCTTCCCTCCTATTTGTGATTTTATTTATTTCGATACTTTCCCTCTTCCTTTTGATAAGTCTGTCTAGGAGTTTACCAATTTTATTAATTTTTTCAAAGACCAGCTTCTGGTTTCTTCAACCTCTTCTAGTGGGTTTGTTTGTTTGTTTGTATACTATTTATTTCCCCTCTAAACTTTATTATTTAACTTCTGCTGGCTTTAGGCTTCATTTATTGTTCTTTATCTAGCTGCTTTAGGTGTAAGATTAGGTTGTTTATTTGAGGCTTTTTATTGCTTCTTGACGTAGGCCTGTATTGCTATATACTTTTCCCTTATGACCACTTTTGCTACATCTAAAATATTTTTGATTATTATGTCTGCCTTTTTTTGTTTCCATATTTTTTAAAAAAATTCTCTTTCGATTTCTTTGTTGGCTCATTCATTCTTTATTTACCATGTTGTTTAGCTTCCATATATTTATGGTCTTTGCAATTATTTTTCTTGTAGTTGACTTCTAGTTTCATAGTGTTGTGGTCAGAAAATATGCATGGTATGATATCATTTTTTGTACTTGTTGAGGACTTATTTGTGACCTAGTATGTGATCTATTCTAGAGAATGCCCCATATACACTTTAAAAGAATGTTTATTCCACTGCTTTAGGATGAAATGTTCTGAATATATCTGTTAGTACATCTAGGCCACTCTCTCTTTCAAAGGCATTGTTTCCCTCTGGATGGTCTGTTTAAATGATCTGTCCATTGATGTAATTGGCGTGTTAAAACCTCTTATTTTATAATTATCAATGAGTTACTTATTTTTATTATTGTTTTATATATTTGGGTGCTTCCATGTTGCAAGCATAAATATTTACAATTGTTACATCATCTTTGTGGATAGCCCATTTTTATGATATAGTGCCCTTCTTTGTCTCTTGTTACAGTCTTTGGTTTAAAATCTAGTTTGTCTGATGTAAGTATTGCTATTCTAGCTTTCTATTGATGTTCATATGCATCATGAATTTTTCTCCATCATGTCACTTTCAATCTGCAGGTGTCTTTAGGTCTACAATGAGTCTCTTGTAGGTAGCATATAGATGAGTCTTGCTTTTTTGAAATCCACTCTAACACCCTATATTTTGATTGGAACATTTAGCCCATTTACATTCACAGGAATTATTGAGAGATATATATTCAGTGCCATTTTATTACTTGTTTTGCTGTTGTTTCTGCAGATTTTCTCTGTTCTTTTCTAGTCTCTGTCAGTTTTGGTCTTTCCTTCTCACTCGAAGAGTTCCCTTTAATATTACTTGTGGGGCTGTTTTCATGATCATGAACTCCTTTAGTTTTTTTTTTTTTTTTGTCTGGGAAACTCTACCTCTCCTATTCTCAATGAAAGTCTTGCTACATAGAGTATATTCTTGACTGCAGATTTATCCTATTCAGCATGTTGATTATATCACACCACTCTTTTCTGCCTTGCAACATTTCTGTGCAATGAAGTGCAGCTAGCCTTATGAGTTTTCCCTGGTAAGTTGGTGACTTATTTTGTCTTGCTGCTTTTAGGATATTTCTCACTGCATTTTGAAAAGTTAACTACATCATAATTTGGTGGTGGCCTTCTTTTGTTGATTTTGATAAGATTCTTCTGTGCCTTCTGGATTTGGATGTCTGTTTCTTTCCCCAGATTAGGGACGTTTTCAGCTATATTTTCCTCAAATAAACTTTCTGCACATTTTTTTTTCTTTTGGGATGCCTATACTACATGTATTATTACGTTCGATAGAATCACTAGTTCCCAAAGTCTATTCACATGATCCATAGTTCTTCTTTCATTTGTTCCACTTCACTATTTTCCATTATTCTACCTCCACAACTTATTTCTTCCCATATTTCTTCATCATTGTGGTAACTACATTCAGATAGTTTTGAATTTCAGTTACTGCATTCTTAATTTATGATTTTTTAAAATCTTTTATCTCTTTGGTAAGGTTCTCTCTGATGTATTCAATGCTTTTTGCAAACCCAGAAAGTATCCTTATGATTGTTGCTTTAAATTCTCCGTCAGGCATATTACTTATATATGTTTCAATTAGATCTCTGGCTATGACCTTTCCTTGTTCTTTCACATGGAGTGAATTCCTCCATCTTGGCATTTTGTCTAATTATCTGCATTCTCCGTGTTAGAAAAACCTGTTATGTTTTCTGCTTCGGAGAAAATGGTTTTATGAAAAACAGATCAGATAATGTCCAGTGCCTGGCACTTCAGTAAATATCTCTTCTGTATACAGCATGCACT
>NW_027531537.1:7115-11211 GCF_008692635.1 Crocuta crocuta
AAATAGTTTATTGTCAAGTTGGTTTCCATATAACACCCAGTGCTCATCCCCACAAATGCCCTCCTCCATACCCTTCTCCCCCCTCGCACCACACACCCATCAGTCCTCAGTTTGTTCTCAGCATTCAAGAGTCTCTCATGGTTTGCCCCTCTCCCTCTCCCCCGCTATTTCCCCCCTTCTTCTTCCCCATGGTCCTACGTTAAGTGCCTCCTAATTCTCCTTTACATGCAAACATATGGTATTTGTCTTTCTCTGCCTGACTTATTTCACTCAGCATAACACCCTCAAGGTCCATCTATGTTGCTACATGGCCACATTTCATTCTTTCTCATTGCCATGTAGAATTCCATCGTATAGATAAACCACATCTTCGTGATCCATTTGTCTATTGATGGACACTTAGGCTCTTTCCATGTTTGGGCTCTTGTTGACAGTGCTGCTATGAACATTGGGGTCCATATGTTCATATGCATCAGTACTCCTATATCCCTTGGGTAAATTCCTACCAGTGCTATTGCTGGGTCACAGGGGAGTTCTAGTGTTAATTTTTTGAGGAACTTCCACACTGTTTTCCAGAGGGGCTATACCAGTTTACATTCCCACCAACAGTGTAGGAGGGTGCCCATTTCTACACATCCTCGCCAGCATCTCGCGTTCTCTGATTTGCTCATTTTAGCTACTCTGACTGGCGTGAGNTCTCATGGTTTGCCTCTCTCCCTCTCCCCCGCTATTTCCCCCCTTCTTCTTCCCCATGGTCCTACGTTAAGTGCCTCCTAATTCTCCTTTACATGCAAACATATGGTATTTGTCTTTCTCTGCCTGACTTATTTCACTCAGCATAACACCCTCAAGGTCCATCTATGTTGCTACATGGCCACATTTCATTCTTTCTCATTGCCATGTAGAATTCCATCGTATAGATAAACCACATCTTCGTGATCCATTTGTCTATTGATGGACACTTAGGCTCTTTCCATGTTTGGGCTCTTGTTGACAGTGCTGCTATGAACATTGGGGTCCATATGTTCATATGCATCAGTACTCCTATATCCCTTGGGTAAATTCCTACCAGTGCTATTGCTGGGTCACAGGGGAGTTCTAGTGTTAATTTTTTGAGGAACTTCCACACTGTTTTCCAGAGGGGCTATACCAGTTTACATTCCCACCAACAGTGTAGGAGGGTGCCCGTTTCTCCACATCCTCGCCAGCATCTAGAGTTCTCTGATTTGCTCATTTTAGCCACTCTGACTGGCGTGAGGTGGTATCTCAGTGTGGTTTTGATTTGTATTTCCCTGATGAGGAGGGATGCTGAACATCGTTTCATGTGTCTGTTGGCCATCTGGATGTCCTCTTTGGAGAAGTGTCTGTTCATATCTCCTGCCAATTTCTTTACTGGATTGTATGTTTTTTGGGTGTGGAGCTTGGTGAGTTCCTTATAGATTTTGGGTATTAACCCTTTATCTGATATGTCATTTGCAACTATCTTTTCCCATTCCGTCAGTTGCCTATTAGTTTTATGGATTGATTCCTTTGCTGGGCAGAAGCTTTTAATCTTGATGAGGTCCCAATCATTTATTTTTGCTCTTGATTCCCTTGCTTTTGGGGATGTGTCAAGTAAGAAGTTGCTGCGGTGGAGGTCAAGGAGGCTGTTTCCTGCTTTCTCCTCTAGGGTGTTGATAGTTTCCTGTCTCACGTTCAGGTCCTTTATCCATTTTGAGTTTATTTTTGTGCATGGTGTGAGAAAATGATCTAGTTTCATTCTTCTGCATGTTGCTGTCCAATTCTCCCAACACCATCTGTTAAAAAGGCTGTCTTTTTTCCATTGGATATTCTTTCCTGCTTTGTCAAAGATCAGTTGGCTGTATACTTTTGGGTCCACTTCTGAGTTCTCAATTCTGTTCCATTGGTCTATGTGTCTGTTTTTGTGCCAATACCATACTGTCTTGATGACGACAGCTTTGTAGTAGAGGCTAAAGTCTGGGATGGTGATACCTCCCGTTTTGGTTTTATTTTTCAGTATTACTTTGGCTATTCGGGGTCTTTTGTGGTTCCATACAAATTTTTGGATAGTTTGTTCTAGTTTTGAGAAGTATGCTGGTGCAATTTTGATTGGAATTGCATTGAATGTGTAGAGTGCTTTAGGTAGTAATGACATCTTAACTATATTTATTCTTCCTATCCATGAGCATGGAATGTTTTTCCATTTCTTTGTGTCTTCTTCAATTTCCTTCATAAGTTTTCTATAGTTTTCATCATACAGATCTCTTGTATCCTTGGTTAGGTTTATTCCGAGGTATTTTATGGTTTTTTGTGCAATTGTGAATGGGATCAGTTTCTTGATTTCTCTTTCTGTTGCTTCATTGTTGGTGTATAAAAATGCAACTGATTTCTGTACGTTGATTTTGTACCCTGCAACTTGGCTGAATTCTTGAATCAGTTCTAGTAGGCTTCTGGTGGAGTCTGTCGGGTTTTCGATGTAGAGTATCATGTCATCTGCGAAGAGTGAAAGTTTGACTTCTTCTTTGCCAATTCTGATGCCTTTGATTTCCTTTTGTTGTCTGATGGCTGATGCTAGGACTTCCAGCACTATGTTAAACAACAGTGGTGAGAGGGGACATCCCTGTCGTGTTCCTGATCTCAGGTGGACAGCTCTCAGTTTTTCCCCGTTGAGGATGATATTAGCTGAGGGCTTCTCATAGATGGCTTTGATGATGTTTAAGTAGGTTCCTTCTATCCCAACTTTCTCTAGAGTCTTTATTAAGAAGGGATGCTGTATTTTGTCAAATGCTTTTTCTGCATCTATTGACAGGATCATATGATTTTTATCTTTTCTTTTATTGATATGATGTATTACATTGATTGATGTGTGAATATTGATCCAGCCCTGTAACCCAGGAATGAAGCCCACTTGATCTTGGTGCATAATTCTTTTTATGTGCTGTTGAATTCGATTGCAAGTATCTTGTTGAGGATTTTTGCATCCGTATTTATGAAGAATATTGGCCCGTAGTTCTCTCTTTTTTTTTTTTTTTTTTTTTTTTTGCTGGATCCCTGTCTGGCTTGAGAATCAGAGTGATGCTGGCTTCATAAAATGAGTCCGGGAGTTTTCCTTCGATTTCTATTTTTTGGAATAGCTTGAGAAGAATTGGGATTAATTCTGTTTTAAATGTCTGGTAGAATTCCCCAGGGAAGCCATCAGGTCCAGGGTCTTATTTGTTTGGAGATTTTTGACAACTGATTCGATTTCCTCACTAGTTATGGGTCTGTTCAGATTTTCTGTCTCTTTCCGTGTGAATTTTGGTAGTGAGTGTGTGTCTCAGAATTTGTCCATTTCTTCTAATTTGTCCAATTTCCTGGCATGTAAGTTTTCATAGTATTCCCTGATCATTGCTTGTATTTCTGAGGGGTTGGTTGTAATAAGTCCATTTTCATTCATAATTTTGTCTATTTGGGTGCTCTCTCTTTTCTTTTTGATAAGTCTGGCTAGAGGTTTGTCAATTTTGTTTACTTTTTCAAAAAACCAACTCTTGGTTTCATTGATCTGTTCAATTGTTTCTTTGGTCTCTATGTTGTTTATTTCTGCTCTAATTTTTACTATTTCTCTTCTTCTACTAGGTTTGGGGTGCTCTTGTTGCTCTACCTCTAGTTCTTTTAGGTGAGCTGATAGATTTTGGACTTGCACTTTTTCTAATTTCTTGAAATAGACCTGGAGTGCAATGTACTTTTCTCTTAGGACTGCCTTTGCCGCATCCCATGGAATTGGGATTGTTGTATTTTCATTTTCATTTTCTTTTGTTTCCATATATTTTTTAATTTCATCTCTAATTGCCTGATTGGCCCATTCATTCTTTTGTAGGGTGTTCTTCAACCTCCATATTTTTGGAGGTTTTCCAGACTTCTTCCTGTAATTGATTTCAAGTTTCAAAGCATTATGATCTGACAGTGTGCATGGTATGATCTCAATTCTTTTATATTTATTGAGGACTGCTTTATGTCCCAGTATTTGATCTATCTTGGAGAATGTGCCATGCGCACTTGAGAAGAAAGTGAATTCCATGGCCTCAGGATGTAGAGTTCTAAAAATATCTGTCAGATC
>NW_027531537.1:11937-12182 GCF_008692635.1 Crocuta crocuta
CACTTTGAGTTTCATAAACTTGAATATTAAAATATCTCCCTGGATTTGGGAAGTTGTCAACCATTATTTCTTTCTTTTTTTTTAATTAAAAAGTTTTTTAAATGTTTGTTTATTTTTGAGATTGAGATTAAGTGTGAGTGGGGAAAGAGCAGGGAGAGAGAGAGGAAGACACAGAACCTGAAGCAGGCAGCCATTATTTATTTAAATAAGCTTTGTGCTCTTTCTCCCTCTTCTTTCTTATGGTA
>NW_027531537.1:12256-13140 GCF_008692635.1 Crocuta crocuta
AATAATCCATAGCTTTTTTTTTCTCTGTTAACAGTTTTCTATAGTTAATATATGCTTTATTACTCTTTCTTAATTTTTTCCATGTTCTCTTTTGACTGAATGTCAAAAGATCTGTCTTCAATTTCAAAGACTCTTCCTTTCTTAAAGTTGATAATTATGCTTTTTATTTCATTTTTTATTATTGCATTCTTCAGCTCCAGAATTTCTGTGTGGTTCTGTTTTATAATTTCTTTTTTTAATGTTTATTTATTTCTGAGAGAGAGAGAGAGAGAACATGAGGAGAGGAGTGGCAGAGAGAGAGGGAGACACAGAAACTGAAGGAGGTTCCAGGCTCTGAGCTGTCAGCACAGAACCTGATGTTGGGCTCAAACCCTCAAACCGCGAGATCATGATATGAGCCGATGTCTGGTGCTCAACCGACTGATTGATAATTTGTTTTATAATTTCTGTTTTATAAATTCTGTTTTAGAATTTCTATCGCCGTGTTGAACTCCTCATTTTGTTCATGTATTTTTTTTTAGTTCCTTAAACTGTCTTTCTGCATTTACTTGTAGCTCACTGAACTTCCTTAAAACAAGTATTTTGAAATATTTACTGGGAGAATCAAATATATTCATTTTCTTGGACTTTGTTGCTGCAAAAATTATTGTGTACCTTTGATGCTTTCATGTTTTCTTGATGGCTTGTTTGTCTCTCTTTATACTTGAAAAATCAGTCACCTCCTCAGGTCTTATTGACTGGTGTTGAGAAACAAATACCTTAAATTAGCTCTCTAAGGATTCTAAGGCTTTATCAGAAATTTTTTATGAGTATCCCTGCTGTACACTTATTTTTCCCTCTTGGGGAAAAGACCTTAATATTCTGTGCCTTCTCGCAATCCTGCA
>NW_027531537.1:13215-27489 GCF_008692635.1 Crocuta crocuta
CCAGATCCAGAGATTCAGGCCAACATTCTGCATACCTCACTAGCTATCTGTAAAGATTTGGTCTCATTGCCATTGGGAGTGTGTACAAGGACCCAGTCATGAGATGGGAGGTGTGTATGTGGTAAGGCACATAGAGCATTTCATTTTCCCATGGGCCAGTTGGGGAAGCATCCACAGGCAAAGCATCCCTAGTGGCATTTGGGCAGGCTTTCTGAAGCAGTCCATGGCATACATGGTAAAATCCACATTCCTTTGATTCCCTCCAAGAGCCCTATCTGCTATTCTCCCAGCTGATCCCTTCTTCCTAGTCACATCGCACATGTCAGTATTCGGGTTGAGGTGAGAAAGAAGTAGGTCTTTTTGGCTGCATTTCACATAGCTAGAGATGGCTCCAATGTCACCACTCTCACTATTCATTATTATACCAAACCCCTGTCAAATGCAATAAAATAAGAAAAGGAAATATTTAGTATCAATTGGGTAGGAAGAAATTAAACTATGTTCATAGGTGACATGCCAATGTTGAAAATTCCAACACCCCCCCCCCTAACACACACATATTCACAAACCCTTCCGGATCTAATAAGAAATTATAACCATGTTTCAGGATATAAGAATAATATACAACAATCAATTGCTTTCCTATATACAAGAAATAAATGATTAGACTTCAAGGGGGAATTAATATTGGTGAAGTAGTAGGAGGACATTAAGCTTACCTCATACCTTGAATACAGGTAGATAAATATCAATTCATTCTGAATACCAGAAAATCAATCTGAAGACTGAGAGAACAAAATGTACAACTAGAAGGAGAAAATAGGCCACATCATGGAAGGAGAAGGAAACCTAATAGGCTTTCCTAACACACAGAAGACAGAGAACTAGATAAAATGCCAAGACAGAGGAATTCATCCCAAAAGAAGGAACAAAAGGAGATTACGACCAGGGGTCTAATCAAAGTAGATGTAGGTAATATGCCTGAATAATCTTTAAAACAACAATCATAAGGTTACTATCTGGGCTTGAGAAAAGCATAAAAACATCAGGAAGTTATTGCACAGATGAAAGACCTAAAAACTAGTCAGGCTGACACAAAAACATGTTTAATCGAGATGCAAAACCAGCTGGTTGTAATGACCACAAGGATGGAAGAAGCAGAGGAATTAGTAAGTGATAATAAAGATAAGATTATGGAAAATGATGAAGCTGAAAATAAGAGAGAAAAAATACTGGATCAAAATGTAGACTTAGCAATTCCATAAAGCATAATAAAATATTCATAAGAGTCCCAGGAAAATAAGAGGGGAAAAGGAGGAGAAGGTATATTTATGCAAATTGCTGCTGAAAATTTCCCTAATCTGGGGAAGTACAAAGACATCCAAATCCAGGCACAGAGAACTCCCATCAAAATCAACTAAAGAACGCTAACATAAAGATATATTGTATTAAAAATTGCAAGTTACATAGATATGGAATGAATCCTGAAAGCAGCAAGGGAAAATAAATCCCTAAACTATACGGGAAGACAAATACGGTTCACAGCAGAATTCTCCACAGAAACTTGCAGACAAGAAGGGAGTGGCATGTTGTATTTAAGGTGATGAATAGTAAGATTATGCAGCCCAGAATGCTTTATCCAGCAAGGTTGTCATTCAGAATAGAAAGAGAGATAAAGAGGATCCTAAACAAACTAAAACTAAAGGAGTTTATGACCACTAATCGAGCCCTGAAAGAAATATTAAAGAGGACACATTGAGTAGGAAAGAAAGAACAAAAGCAATAAAGAATGGAAAGGAAGGAACAAAGAAAATCTCCAGAAACAACGACTTTACATGCAATAGAATGACACTAAATTAATATATATTAATAATAATTCTGAATGTAAATAGACTAAATACTCCAAACAAAAGACATAGATTATTAAACATGTAGATTATTTTGAGTACTATGGACATTTTAACAATGTTTGGTTTTCCATTGATGAGCATGGATTGCTTTTCCATTTCTTTGTGTGCTCCAAAATTTTTTTCCTAAGTGTTGTATAGTTTTCAGAGTACAGAGTTTTTACCTCTTTAGTTACATTCATTCCTAGGTATCTTATTGTTTTGATGAAGATGAAAACAGGACAGATTCCTTGAATTCTTTTTCTGCCACTTCATTATTGGAATATAGGAATGCAAAAGATTTTGCATGCTGCTTTTATATCTGGCATGGATGCAAAAATTCTCAACAAGATGCTATCAAATCAAATCCAAGAGTAAATTAAAATAATATTCACCATGATCAAGAGGGATTTATTCCTGGGTTGCAAGTCTGGTTCAATATTCACAAATGAATCAATGTGAAACACAACATTAATAAAATAAAGGATAATAACCATGTGATCCTGTCCATAGATTCAGAAAAAAACATTAAAAAAATATATAGCATCCATTCTTGATAAAATCCTCAACAAAAATAGAGATAGATTCAGGTTTTTTCTTCTGCATGTTGCTGTCCAGCACCATCTGTTAAAGAGGCTGTCTTTTTTCCATTGGATACTCTCTCCTGCTTTGTCAAAGATTAGTTGGCTGTACACTTTTGGGTACAATTCTGAGTTCTCAATTCTTTTCCATGGTCTATGTGTCTGTTTTTGTGGCAATACCATACTGTCTTGATGATGACTGCTTTGTAGTAGAGGTTAAAGTCTGGGACGGTGATGCCTCCCATTTTAGTTTTCTTCTTCAATATTACTTTGGCTATTCGGTGTCAGCTATTCTATTCCATAACTCTACACTCGAAAAACAAACAATTCAGTGAAGAAATGGGCAGAGGATATGAACAGACACTTTTCCAAAGAGGACATCCAGATGGCCAACAGACACATGAAATGATGCTCAGCATTCCTCCTCATCAGAGAANTTAGGAGGAACTTA
Organism: Crocuta crocuta; assembly: GCF_008692635.1. Lineage (NCBI taxonomy): Eukaryota > Metazoa > Chordata > Mammalia > Carnivora > Hyaenidae > Crocuta > Crocuta crocuta. The sequence goes on from NW_027531537.1 coordinate 16,134, forward strand.
ACGGAGGACTGTGGGAGAGAAGAACGGGGGAAATAGTAAGGGAGAGGGAGGGAGGCAAACCATGAGAGACTCTTGAATTCTGAGAACAAACTGAGGACTGATGGGGATAGGGAGGAGGGGAAGGGGAGTAATGGGCATGGAGGAGGGCACTTGTTGGGATGAGCACTGGGTGTTATATGAAAACCAACTTGACAATAAACTATTAAAAAAATAGAGATAGATTGAAGGTACCTCAACATTATAAAGGTCATATATGAAAGACCCACATCTAATATCATCCTCAATGGGGAAAGACTGAGGGCCTTTCCCCTATGGTCAGGAACAAGAGAAGGATGACTACTGTCACCATTGTTATTTAACATACTACTGAAAATCCTAGCCTCAGTGATCTGAAAAGAAAAAGAAATAAAAGCATCAAATCAGCAAGGAATAAGTCAAAATTTTCCTATTTTCTGACAGCATGGTACTCTATGTAGAAAACCTGGAGGAATCCATCAAAATATTGTTAGATCTGATACACAAATTCAGCAAAGTTGTAGGATACAAAATTAATGTACAGAATGCTGTTGCATTTCTATGCACTAATAATGAAGCTGCAGAAATAAAAATCAAGGAATCAATCTAATTTACAATTATACCAATATCCATAAGATTCCTAGGAATCTGTCTAACCAAGGAGGTAAAAAATCTGTGCTCTCAATACCAAAATACACTTATGAAAACTTGTAGATGAAACAAAGTAATGGAAAAATATTCCATGCACATTGATTGGAAGAACAAATGAGGTTAAAATGTATATACTACCCAAAGCAATCTACACACTTAATGCAATCCCTAGCAAAATACCACTAGCACTTTTCACAGAGCTAGAACAAAGAATTCTAAAATTTGTATGGAATTAAAATAGACACTATGACCCAACAATAGCACTGCTAGGAATTTACCCAAGGGATACAGGTGTGCTGATGCATAGGGGCACATGTAATCCAATGTTCATAGCAGCACTCTCAATAATAGCCAAAACATGGAAAGAGCCTAAGTGTCCATCAACGGACGAATGAATCTAGAAGATGTGATTTATCTATACAATGTAATACTAAATGGCAATGAGAAAGAATGAAATCTGGCCATGTGTAGCAACACGGATGGACCTTGAGGGTGTTATGCTGAGCGAAATAAGTCAGGTAGAGAAGGACAGATGCCATATGTTTGGACGTATAGGAGAATTCGGAGGAACTTACCGGAGGACCGTGGGGGGGAAGAATGGGATAAAATAGTGGGGGAGAGGGAGGGAGGCAAACCATAAGAGACTCTTCAATGCTGAGAACAAACTGAGGACTGATGAGGGTGGGGTGGAGGGGAAGGCGGGTGATGGGCATGGAGGAGGGCACTTGTTGGGATGAGCACTGGGTGTTATATGGAAGCCAACTTGACAATAAACTGCTAAAAATAAAATAAAATAAAATAAAATAAAATAAAATAAAATAAAATAAAATAAAATAGACCCTGAATAGTCAAAACAATTTTGAAAAAGAAAAGCAAAGCTGGATGCATCACAGTTCTGGATTTCCCGCTATAGTTCAAAGGTTTATTGATCATAAAAGTATGGTATTGGCACAAAAGCAGACACATAAATCAATGGAAATGAATAGAAAACCAAGAAATGGACCCACAAATATATGGTCAACTAATCTTCAACAAAGCAGGAAAGAATATCAAGCGGGAAAAAGACAGTCTGTTCAACAAATGGTGATGGTAACACTATAGTAACATGCAGAAGAATGAAACTGGACCGACTTCTTACACCATACTCAAAAATAAATTCAAAATTAATGAAAGACCTAAGTGTGAGACAGGAACCTATCAAAATCCTAGAGGAGAACACAGGCAGCAACCACTTTGACATCAGTAGTCACAACTTTTTACTAGACATGTCTCTGAAGGCAAGGAAAACAGAAGCATAAATGAACTATTGGGACTTCATTGAGATAAAAAGCTTCTGCACAGCAGGCCACCTCGGTGACTCAGTCCATTAAGTTCTGGACTTTGTCTCAGGTCATGACCTCACAGTTTGTAGGTTCAAGCACCACGTCAGGCTCTGTGCTGAGAGTACAAAGCCTGGAGCCTGCTTAAGTTTCTATGTCTCCCCCTCTCTCTGCCCTTACCCACTCACATTCTCTCTCTCTCTCTTAAAAATAAATAAACATTCAAAACAAATTTTTTCAAATCTTCTGCACAGCAAAGGAAATAAAGAACAAAACTGAATGGTAACCTACAGAATCGAAGGAGATATTTGAAAATGACATAACTGATAAATAATTAGTATGCAAAATCTATAAAGAACTTATCAAACTCAACACCCAAAAATCAAATAATCCAATAAAGAAATGGGTAGAAGACATGAATAGGCACTTTTCCAAAGAAGACATTCAAATCGCTAATAAACAGATGAATATATTCTCAACATAACTCATCATCAGGAAATCCAAACCAAAACTACAATGAGATATCCCCTCACACATGGCATAATGGCTAAAATTAACAACACAGGAAACAAAAGATTTTGGCAAGGACGTGGAAAAAGGGGAACCCTCTTGCTCTTTTGGTACAACAGACAACTGGTACAGACACTCTGGAAAACAGGGAGTTTCTTCAAAAAGTTAAAAATAGAACTACCCTATAAGTCACTAATTGCACCACTAGGTATTTACATAAAGGATACAAAAACACTGATGCAAAGGAGTGTCCCAGACTATGAGTCTGGAGTCCTCTCTTGTCCAGCAAAAGAGCAGATACAGAATTGAGTATGGGAGAGGCTAATATCTGGGAGGAGACAAGAGCTCCAAACAGGGGTTTCATCTCTATATTTTCTGAGCTCGCAAGATATTACTCACATGGTGAACATGAAGAAAACAAGATCTTACACACATGAATGTGGAGAAAAAAATCAGTAATCATTAACTTGTGTAAGAAGCAAAAGGTCTGGGAGGTAAGTGGAGTTTGTGATCAAAGTACAATAGTATATTGGCATCAGACGGAAATTAATTTCCTGCAGATGATATGACAAGTTACTTATACAGTTTGATAGTGTGGTGAAGACTAATTTCAGCAATGGTAGCAGAGGCTATAATTATTACTGTAGCTAGGATTCCCATGATTAAGAAGTCTTTGCATGGTTAATGAATACCAGTGACAGAGATCATATCAGATGTAAATCAGGGGTATATGCAATTGCCAGCCTGGTTAGACAGGTGTTTAAGGATTCCTCATGTTATATCAGGGTCAAGTTCTTGCGTTTGTGGAGTGGATTCAGGATGATGAGTCAATGAAGAGGCTTCTTCCATCTTGAAAAACTGGGAGTGGTGGTCGCTTATTCAGAGTCATTCTCTGGAAATCCTGGTTGATTGAAACATATTCTGGGAGTCTCCACCACGCCATGATATGGCTTCACCAACTGAGGGGGAATCCACAGAGGTTGGGAATCTGAAAGAACACAAGCATATCTTTGACCCCAGGTGAGAAGTTTGAAGCAGCACCATAAGATGACAGGGTTTATCTAATTTAGAAGAATGTAACTCAGCTGTGGTTAGTCCTTGAGACTCAAGATTTAAAATCTTAAGAGATCATAGCGTGATCAAGGAGAAGTTCAGGTTTTAATGTAGACAGCCATGAGTAATTACCCCTTTTTAAAAAGTATTTTTTGAGTTTATTTTGTGATTCGTTCTACAATTGTTTGGCCTTGTGGATTATAAGGAAATTTAATTTTATCTGCCATTTCCTTCTGCCTTTATTTCCCACATCATTGCCCCCTGAGCAATTTTGACCCTTAAAATCTGTAAGGTTGCTGAGGGTAGATGGTCTCCTCTTCTGTAACTTATTCTTTCTGAATAAGGGTATAGAGATGTCCCTACTTATGGGTCAACATTGTTCAGTTAGGGTAGGTATAGGGGAGTTACAAAAGGGAAAGACAGAGTTCAGGGGAAACAGAGCCTCCTTGAGTAGAAAGGATCATCTGTCTACTGGTAGTTATAGTATTCCAACAAGAGTCACAAAACTATGACAGAAAGACTCAGAAATGGACATGATTATAAGATCTAATGCAATTGACAAGGAAATTCAGTTATTTCTGTGGCACATAATACTTTAATAATCAGAATATCAAGTGATGACCTTATTAAAAATATTAAAACTAGGAAATGCAAATAATCTCTAGAATAGTTAGAACATATAATCAACTGTAACCAAAGGCTGAATATTTGACAGTGCTTCGAGAGTAACTTAACATACCAAAGTTAATTGGTCAAAAAGATTTCATTTACAATTTAAAGTTTGGGAAATTTGTAAAAGCAGACAAACAAACAAACAAACAAACAAACAAACAAAAACCTTCAGAATGTTATAAAATGCAACGCATGTTTAGTCAGACCCAAATATCCTTAGTGTCTCTGCAATAAGAAGCCAAAATGAGACAAATCTTGTTTAGTAATCAATGCTTTCACATTCTAGCCTATTTAGAAAAGGCCTGGACGTCCAACGAATTCAATCCCAATTTATCATGCAAGAAATACTTTTCAAGTTACTAAGCCTTTTAAAGCCACCTTAACAATTACCCATGAAAACTATGAGATAAAGTTTCTCAGATTTTTCCAGCTTTCCAAAGGCAAGAAGTCTTGTGAGTTTTCACTAAAGTGTCTGTAAACACCATAAGGGCANACCAAAGGCTGAATATTTGACAGTGCTTCGAGAGTAACTTAACATACCAAAGTTAATTGGTCAAAAAGATTTCATTTACAATTTAAAGTTTGGGAAATTTGTAAAAGCAGACAAACAAACAAACAAACAAACAAACAAACAAAAACCTTCAGAATGTTATAAAATGCAACGCATGTTTAGTCAGACCCAAATATCCTTAGTGTCTCTGCAATAAGAAGCCAAAATGAGACAAATCTTGTTTAGTAATCAATGCTTTCACATTCTAGCCTATTTAGAAAAGGCCTGGACGTCCAACGAATTCAATCCCAATTTATCATGCAAGAAATACTTTTCAAGTTACTAAGCCTTTTAAAGCCACCTTAACAATTACCCATGAAAACTATGAGATAAAGTTTCTCAGATTTTTCCAGCTTTCCAAAGGCAAGAAGTCTTGTGAGTTTTCACTAAAGTGTCTGTAAACACCATAAGGGCATTCTTAATAGATTGCAGCATTTGGGTAAGGATACCGTCAAAGGGAATCTTTTGGTCCTTTAAAAGGTTAGATTTTTCCCATTGACAAAGGAGGGAGTCAGCGTTCTCTGGGTGTAGAGGTGCTGAAGGGCCTGGCTGAAAATAAGGAGGGTTAAGTTCCTTGAAAAAATTTTTTATTTACTTTGGGTGGGTCTCCATCTTCATAAACATCATCTGCACTCAGGGGGAGAATGGCCATAGGGACAATAGACCATGTAAGGATAACCTCAGGCAGAATATTGGGGCTTTCCGTATGGTGTGCCTTTAGCATTTATCTATTAATTTCCAAATATCTAGGTAAAAGGCTTGAAGGTTCCTTGCTCAGGAAACCAAGGACAATGTTGCTGGATAATCATTAATAATTTAAGAAGTGCTATACAAATGTATTGTTTCTGTTCTGGGGAAAGGGAGTCTCCCATAATGATTCTCTCAAAAGTTCCCAGGCACCGAATCCTAATATAGTTTTGCTTTCCTCTTACTTCGTAAGGAGAGATTGTACTAACCTGCACTTTTTCTTTTTTAGAACTCTAGTTGTTCCACGGAGTTTTGCAGTCCTTGAGTTATGTTGGCTTCTTAGCCACGTCAGCTTCTAGTCACATTGGTCTCTAACCATGTCGCCTTCTTAGCCATATTGGCTTCAAATGACTTCCCCTTCTGTCACTTCCACTTCTTAGTTACATTGGCTTTTCTTCTAATCATGTCATCTGCTATTACATTGCCTTCTGTCACATTGCCTTTTAGTCACATCGCCTTCTATTATGTCGGGTTTTCTTCTAATCACGTAGGCTTCCAATCATGTCAGTTTCACATTGCCTTCTGTCATGTTGGGGACAATATCTGTCACAGACTATGAGTCTGGAGCTCCCTCATGCCTAGCAAGAGCACAGATGCAGAATTGAATACGAGAGAAGCTAATGTCTGGGAGCTTCTCTCCATATTTATTGAGCTCACATGATATTACCCACGTGGTGAACATGAAAAAAACAAAACAAGTTCTTACACGCGTGAATGTGGAGAAAACAATCAGACAGTAATCATTAACTTGTGTAAGAAGCAAAGGTCTGGGAAGCAAGTGGAGTTTGTGATCAAAGTACGATAGTATATTGGCATCAGATGGAAATTAATTTCCTGTGTGTGATATAACAAGTTACTCATGATCCAATTACAATATCCTGCTCGCTAACCTCAGGAACTTTTGCCCCATGGTGGTGGCTTTCCACCCTAAGCTTTTTTCTAACGCGTTTATGTAAGTAGAACTTATTTTCCCACAAAGGGGCACATGCACTCCAATGTTATAGCAGTATTATCAGCTACAGCCAAATAATAAAAAGAGCCCAAATATTCATCAACTGATGAATGACTAAAGAAGATGTGGTATATAAATACAATGGAAGATTACTCAGCCATTAAAGACAATGAAATCTTGCCATTTGCAATGACACGGATGCAGCTAGAGTGTATTAGGCTAAACGGGATAAGTTAGTCACAGAAAGACAAATACCATATGATTTTACTCATAGGTGGAATTTAAGAAACAAAACAGATAAAGATATGGGAAGAAAGAAATAAAAAGAGGGAAGCAAAACATAAGAGACTCAATGACAGAGAACAAACTGAGGGTTTCTGGAGGGGAGTTGGTTGGAAAATTGTCTAAATGGGTGATGGCTATTAAGGAGGGCACTTGTGATGAGCCCTGAATGTTATGTTTATGATAAATCACTAAGTATTACTCCTGAAATCAATATTACACTATATATTATACACCTATAATTTAAATAAAGAGTTGAAACAAACAAAAAATTTATTTATGATAAAAAAACAGTATCATTTACATTACCATCAAATAAATAAAATGCTTAGGTATAAATATGACACATGTGTAAGAGATATGTGATATGAGGGATTTTATAAAACCCTGATGAAATTAATTAAAGAACTAAATAAATGAAGGGATATTTCGTGTTCATGGATAGGAAGACTCAGTAATGTAAGATGTCAGTTCTTCCCAAGTTAGCATAGAGATTTAACACAATTCAGGTAAGAATTCCAAGAAGTTATTTTGTGGCTATAAATAAGTGGAATCTGAAGTTTACATAGAGAGGCAAAACACCCAATGTTGACGGCATAATATTGAAGGAGATGAGCAAATCAGAGGACTGACACTACCCCAGCTTCAAAACTTATATTAAAGCTATAGTAATCAAGACAGTGTCATATTGGTGAAAGAATATGCAAATTGATCAGTGGAACAGAATAGAGAGCTCAGACAAAGTNCAAATGGTATTGGATCAATAGACCCAGACCTTACACCATTCACAAAAGTTAACTCATAATGGGTCACAGACATTAATGCATAAAACAACAGTATAATACTCCAAGAGATAACATAAAATATCTAGGTAACCTTACGGTTGGCAATCACAATGATGTGATTCTGTTAAAAAAATTATATTAAGTTAAAACGCTTAAAAAACATTTTTTCTCCAAATACACTGTGAAGAGAATGGAATCCACAGATTGGAAGAAAATATTTGCCAAGATGTATCTTATTAAAGAATATTAACCCAAATATACAAATAATTCTTAAAACTCAAATAATTTTAAACATGAATAGCCCAGTTAATAATGGGGAATAGACTGGGGTACCTGAGTGGCTCAGTCAGTTAACCATCTAACTCTTGATTTCAGCTCAGGCCATGATCTCACAGTTTGTTACTTTGATCCCTGCATCAGGCTTTGTGATGACAGCATAGAGCCAAAAAAGACCTTGAATACTTAAGGCGATCTTGAAAAAGAAAAGCAAAGTTGGAGGTATACAGTCCCAGGTTTGAGGATGTATTAAAAATCTGTAGTAATTAAAACAGTATGGTACTAGCACAAAAATAGACATATATATCAGTGGAACAGGATGGAGAATAAAGAAATAAACTCATATTTTTATGGCCAATTAATCTAGGACAAAGGAGGTAAAAATATACAATGGGGAAAAGACAGTCTCTTTAGCAAATGGTGTTGGGAAAGCTGGACAACTACATGCAAAAGAATGAAAATGCACCACAATCTTACACCATAAAAAAATGAATTCAAAATGGATTAAATACCTAAATATGAGACATTAAACAATAAAATTCATAAAAGAAAATATAGGCAGTGATTTCTGTGGCATCAAATGTAGAAACATTTTCTTTAGATATGTCTTTTCTGTCAAGGAAAACAAATACAAATATAAACTATTGGGACTACATCAAAATCAAAAGCTTTTGCACAGCAAATAAAACTATATGAAATAAATGCAATATATGGAATGGGAGGAGGTATTTGGAAATGCTTTAATCTCATAAGGGATTAATATCTAAAATATATAAAGAAATTATACAACTCAACACACAAAAAATAATCCAATTAAAAATGGACAAATGACTTTAATAGACATTTTTCCAAATAAGGCATCCAGATGGCTGATAGACACATGAAAAATGCTCAACGTCAGTAATCATAAAGAAAATGTAAATAAAAACTGCAATGTATATCATTTTACACTTAACAGAATGATTGAAATAAAAAACACAAGAAATAACAAGTGTTGGCAAGGATTTGAAGAAAAAGGAACTCTTACGCACTGTGGGTGGGAATGCAAATTGGTCCATCCACTGTGGAAAATACTTGAAAATTCCTTAAATAATTGAAAATAAAATGACCATATTATCCATTCATTCCGTATCTGGATTTTTACCAAAATTAAACAAAAACACTAATTCTGAAAAATATATATACCTTCTTTTTATTGCAACATTATTTACATCAGCCAAACTATGGAAGCAACCCAAGTGTTCATGGATAGAGAGATAGATAGATAGATAGATAGATAGATAGATAGATAGATAGATAGATGATAGAGAATACATATTTTTGGAATATCACTCAGTCGTAAAAAGAATGAGGTCTTGACATTTGCAACAATATGAATGGACCCAGAATGTATAATGCTAAGTGAAATAAGTCATTCAGAGACAGATAAATACCATGAAATTTCACTCGTATGTGGAATTTGATGAAGTTTTGGGGTGATGGTGGGGTGATCCAGAGCCAACAACCAAGAAAGAATTCTTGAAGACATCTTTGGTGCAAAAAGTTGATTTTATTAAAGCAAGGGGACAGAACCTGTGGGCAGAAGAGCTGCCCTGGGGTCGTGACAGGTAACTCCTTATATATCCTCAGGTTGGGAAGGGGTCAGGGATAAAGCAAGTCTATAAGAAATTTTGGAAGCAAGGTTTCCAGGACCTTGAGAGGTTAGCTGTTACTAAGGAAATTCGATTTATTACAGTTTAGTAAAATCTCAGTCATGAGACCCTTCAGATATACATCGGAGGCCAAAACTTGGAGTATGATTGCAGCATATATCTTGGGGCAGTTGAGATGATGGAAGTAGATTAATAGGATCCTTGAGGTTCGGATAATGTTAAGCTAAGATTCTCTTTTTCCCGGAGCAAAGTGTCATCGTCTGCGGCAGCTGAGCTCCTAGAGGGAAGCCACTCTGCTGGTTTCAAGGACTTGACAATGGGCTATATGCAGTAAGGGAATTTAATTTTTCACTTGCTTTAGTTTCCCACATCACTATGGCAAGCACTTAAACCTCTTTCCTTTGTCTTGGGTAGCCAGGAGTGCCCAAGGAATATCACACATATTCCACCTGGAAGGGGGTGCTGTTAGCCTATACTTTGTCCTCAGCTTGCCCCATGCTCCCTCATCAGAATTTATGAAGCAAAACAAATGAACAAAGAAAAAAAGACACAAATAAGAAAACAAAATCTTTAAAAACAGTGAACAAACTGGTGGTAACCAGAGGAGAAGTGGTTAGGGCAGTGGATAAAATAGAGGAGATTAAGGGTTACACTTATGTTTTCTTTTTAAAAGATGATTTGTTTATTTTGAGAGCAAGGGGAGAGTCAGAGAGAGGGAGAGAGAGAATACCAAGCAGCCTCCATGAACCATATCATGATATGAGCCAAAACCAAGAGCCGGATGCTTAACTGACTGAGCCACCCAGGTACTCCAAGAGTACACTTATATTGATATCTTGATGAGCACTGAGATGTGTCAAATTGCTGAATCATTACATTGTATATCTGAAACTAGNTTACATTTTTCTAAAGGTATTAATATTTATATTATGCCAAATAACCCCCAACAAAGCATTTTAAGGAAAAAATATATAATGCAAAGGTCTTATTTTTGAATGTGCATTTAATGTTTTTTTTTAATTTTTTATTTATTTTTTATTTTTGAGAGAGAGAGAGAGAGACAGGGTGAGCAGGGGAGGGTCAGAGAGAGAGGGAGACACAGAACCCGAAGCAGGCTCCAGGTTCTGAGCTGCCAGCACAGAGCCCGACGTGGGGCTCGAACCCACAAACAGTGAGATCATGACCTGAGCCAAAGCCGGACACTCAACCGACTGAGCCACACAGGTGCCCCTGAATGTGCATTTAAAACCATGGCAGAGGAAGGGAAGTAAGGATGTCCAAAATCAAATTGAAAATGTAGAATTTTTACCCTGTGAATCTAAAGTCCACATAATATCACTACTGCTATATGTATGAAAACATGAAGATCATTATTATTATATTATTTCAGAACAAAATGGGCATACAATTCCTGTCACATGTTATGAGGATTAATATGGGTGACCCATAAATATACAAGAAGAGCCCTAACAACTTTCACAAGAATTTTCTGGTTCTGTCATCTATTTAGTGTGCCTATAGCCGTAAGAGAGGGATTTGGGGGTGTGGTGTGTCTTAAGAGAAAGAAACTTTATGATCCTCCTATTGATAAACATTAAACAATAATGTGTTATATCACACTTGAACTTCTATGTTGGAAAAGACAAGCAGAGAATTTTGGTCAATCATCTACTTATCTAAATGTTCAGTTTTCCTTATATGTGGAGAACTGTTCCCTATGTTTTACATTTCTGAACAGATAGTCCTTAAGGAAAGAAAAAAATAAGTCTAAGGTATGATGGTCAGTATGTGGAATATATTACTTTGTTTAGACATTCTAAATCAGAAGTCTTTAATTATCTACCCATCATATATCCCCTTCTGAATCCTTTTTATGTAACTCTTAACCCTGT